>NW_028166971.1:0-69631 GCF_964263955.1 Coregonus lavaretus | reverse complement strand
TGGTGTGTGTGTGTGTGTTTTAGTGTGTATACAAGGGTTATATTTGGGGTGTGGCGTTCCTCTCTCTCCCGTTCTTCCTTCCTTCCCTCGTGTTTTTAAGGTGTTATAATACAGTAGTGAACTCATCACCAACGCTGCAGTTGAAAACTGCGGCAAAGTTGGCGCAGAAAGATGATGCAACCCTGAGACAACCCTGAGTCTCCTCTTACAGAGCCAGCACTCGAATACATTACCCTTCTCAATAATCACGCTATAATAAAACTTTGTTACAGTGCTGTGTGTGTGTTACGGTGTGTGTGTGTGTGTATGCTAAGTTGTGTGTGTGTGATACAGGGTGTGTGTGTGTGATACAGGGTTGTGTGTGTGATACAGGGTGTGTGTGTGTTACGGTGTGTGTGTGTGTGTATGCTAAGTTGTGTGTGTGTGTGTGTTACGGTGTGTGGTGTGTTTAGTGTGTGTAGTGTCCTCTTACTCGAGCATAGCCCTCATATTACTCTAAACAAACATAAATATCCCGTTATGCAGTACCGGCCCCCAGGGGTCAAATATGAGAACTCCTACGACCATACTGGTCAGAGAAGGATCGCTGTTGGTTTCTGTGAGGTTAACTATAAGAAATGATATCTACCATAGTGGATATCTAACACAGTAGACATCTAACACAATGGATATCTAACATAGTGGATATAGTAGATATCTACGATAGTGGATATCTACCATAGTGGATATAGTAGATACTGTATCTGATACAGTGGATATCTGACACAGTGGATATCTGACACAGTGGATATCGAACACAGTGGATATCGAACACAGTGATATCTGACACAGTGGATATCTGACACAGTGGATATCTGACACAGTGGATATCTGACACAGTGGATATCTGACACAGTGGATATCTGAGTGGATAGGCGTAACTTCATCTGCCAATTGTCTTAATCGTATTTACATAACTCCTATACAGAAAGGACGTTGTGAACTCTGCAAAAGTCCAATGTAAACAGACCCTACCATCTCTCTCTCACACGGACACAAACACACGCACGCACACACACTGTTCCCTGAGCGCCCAGTGGCTATGGTGCAAAAGCGTCCACCACAGCAGTGTGTGTGATTATACAGTAGTTCCTGTTTACGCCATATTTCATCATCATTACTGAAGGAAAAAAACTCTCCTCTATTGATCTGATGCTGCTTCTAATCTCTCTCTCCTCTCTCTCTCTCTCTCCTCCTGCTCCCTCTCTCTCTATTTCGTCTCTCTCTCTCTCTCCCTTTCTTCTCCCTAGATCCCTCTCCTCTCTCTCCCTTTCTTCTCCCTCGATCCCTCTCCTCTCTCTCCCCTCCCTCTCTTCCTGCTCCCTCTCTCGCCATTTTCCTCTCACTCTCTCTTTCATTTTCTCTCCCCCTCTCGCTCTCTCTCTAATTAACAGCTTTCAAGTTTTCCTCAGCGTATCATATAGACCAGTTTCAAAACACATCCCAGTGGTAAACAAGATCATGACTAGTACACACATAACACCCCAAGAAAACAAACACATAGCCTAGTCCAAAAAAAAACACCCAGGAATGCAAAACACACTCATCCATAAAGTGAAGCCTAAACACGACAGATGGATAATGATTACCATGAGAGTGTGTTTGCTCAGAACCACCTGCCACATTACTCATGTAGAGACACCTTTGAGTACTTACCCTGTGTCTCATCAACTACATCCCCTGTCCTACATCTCTCTCGCTTGCAGTGTGTGGTGTGAGTTCTCTCTCTCCTCTCGCTCTCTCTCTCTCTCTCTCTCACTCTCTCTCTCTCTCTCTCTCTCTCTCTCTCTCTCTCCTCTCTCTCTCTCTCTCTCTCTCTCTCTCTCATCTCTCCTCTCTCTCTCTCTCTCTCATCTCTCTCTCATCTCTCTCTCTCATCTCTCTCTCTCTCTCTCTCTCTCTCTCTCTCTCTCTCTCTCTCTCTCTCTCTCTCTCTCTCTCTCTCTCTCTCTCTCTCTCTCTCTCTCAATTCAATGCAATATACTTTATTGACTTGGCAAGTAAAATTACTTACATTGTCAAAGTATAGATATAACAAAAATGGTTGGACCAACAACCAATAATAATAATAGTAGTAGTGGAAATGGGATTACCATTAACAGCAACTACAAACAACAATATTATCTCTCATTCTCTCTCTCTCTCAACATCTCTCTCATTAAGAACACCTTCCTAATACTGAGTTGCACACCCTTTTGCCCTCAGAACAGCCTCAATTCGTCGGGGCATGGACTCTACAAGATGTCGAAAGCGTTCCATAGGATGCTGGCCCATGTTGACTCCAATGCTTCCCACAGTTGTGTCAAGTTGCTGGATGTCCTTTGGGTGGTGGACCACTCTTGATACACACGGCAAACTGTTGAGCATGAAAAACCCAGCAGCGTTGCATTTCTTGACACAAACCAGTGCGCCTGGCACCTACTTCCATACCCATTTCAAGGGCACTTAAATATTTTGTCTTGCCCATTCACCCTCTGAATGGCACACTTACACAATCTATGCCTCAATTGTCTCAAGCTTTACAATCCTTCTTTAACCTGTCTCCTCCCCTTCATCTACACTGATTGAAGTGGATTTAACAAGTGACATCAATAAGGGATCATAGCTTTCACCTGGATTCACCTGGTCAGTCTATGTCATGGAATGTTTTGTACACTCAGTGTCTGTTAGGGAGAGAGAGAAGGAAAAAGTATACAGAGAAAACAGAGAGAACACAGAGAGAGAGAGAGAGAGAGAGAGAGAGAGAGAGAGAGAGAGAGAGAGAGAGAGAGAGAGAGAGCATGTAAAGAAATAACTCCAGCGGACTGCAAGGGTTGACATAAAATAACTTAAACACCTTCCACCCACACCAACCACTTAGTTTCTTTGAATGTGTTTCTGCTCTTACAGTAGCACACACACAGGGGCTACTCTGCATTTCTCAGTGTCTCGCAGACACACACACACACACACACACACAGCTAAAGGCTCTGTGGTAAGTAACAAGTGAAAACACCATCTGTCAAGTCAGAGAGTGTTTTCTTCGCCTCAGCATTTTCTCTGGAATGCCTTGAAGACAAAACACTCCTTGTTCTCACTCTCTCTCATTCTTTTCCTCCTTTCTTCGTCTCTCACTCCATTCTCTCTGCTCCGCCACAATCAGCAAAGTTGTGTGTGTGTGTGTGTGTGTGTGTGCGCGCGAGAAAAGTTGCTAACATAAGCATCGGTCAGCATTAAATGACTTGTGAACAACACCAGAGGGATGAGAAATGCAATGGCTAGCACTGATTAAGTTGATACCGTACCGTGTGTGTGTGTGTATGTTTGCTAAGAAGCGTCAACCTTGGGGTGGGGGCGCTTGTTTCTCAAACACTAACAAAACTATTTCATTATCATCATCGTTACATGGTGCTTGCTTACTTTAAGCTATGGATTTATATAGGTAAAGCTTGTTCAGGAATCTGAATTGACCACCGATGAGGTGACAATTGGCGATTTTCAGTTCACCTTTAGCTGAATTTCGACCAATCATGTAAAAACGCCGCATATAACATATGCATTATAAAGCTAGATTTATTTGAATCAACAGTCGCTTTAAAAATATATATATAATTTTAAACCATGTAGTCTAATATATTTTCACACCACTGCAATGGTGTAGCAATATTCAGACACAAGCATTCCTCTCCCCTCCTCGCGCTAGACCTTTGTCCACCCGCCGGTGCCATGTTGCCATGGCTCCCTCGCTCCGTGCCTATACTCAGCTCGCGCAACCGTCGAGCGAGAAACACAACGTTGTGATGAATCAGCAAGCATGTCTTCCGCTATTGCTGTTACTACCATGGACTGTATGTGACTGTCGCGCGAAATAAACCGAAATAAACGGTTTAGAAAGAATAGTTCCCTAAATATTAATTAAGTGCAAATGATTTGACACAAATGAAAGGAAAGGTTGAGGCTAGACGTTTTAAACTGTAACCCCGCTGTCCGCCGACACCAAAAAACAAACAAATGTCATACAATTAGCCATGCATCTGTCTCGTTCACTCTTGACACAAACATACCTTCTTGGCAATATTAAACAAAGGCACACACAATTATAGACATCAAGATAACTAGAAAGTGACGTCGAGTTTACACTATCATCATTATGCAACGTTAACAACTGTTATGAATCTTACCTCTGAAATAGCAACAGACAGACACACGCTGACCGCGCTGGCGGTTGTTGCGTCCCTATCCAGAGCGGCCCGTTTTTCCGCTCGGGTTGCTTCCGTTTCAGCACCCGAACACTCGGACAGTTCTGCTCTGAATCTCTCCAGACACCTAACCTATAATCACGTTTTCTAGACAGTTCCAACTCGGCTACACACCTAGAATACACGATATACCCTCCTCCTCTAGCTAGGCTACTCTATGTAAACCGATTTACGATGTCTGATTTCTGAAAACCAGGGGGGGGGGGGATTCCCAATCCCCCCGTAGCTCTCGATATGAACAATCTATCTCGCAATTAAGTTATCAAAAACATTCCCAACCATCGCACATGGTATTCTCTCTGCGCTGTAGCGCGATGCTAGCCCTTTCTTTGTCTACTTTAGCTTAGAAAGCCCCCACTCAGTCTGGTTGACATGGCTTGTGCATGTAGCCTATGGCTGGCTGGCTAACCAACTAATCGTGATGAATCAGCAGCACACAGCAGGCAGGGGGAGAGAGAGAGAGAGAGAGAACTGCACAGCACGGTGAGGCTAGCCCTTTAAAAACGGAGTGTCTAGCGCTCCAACGGCATGATGTCGCTGCCGAGGCAGCCAGCAGCACACACACAAACTGGCGGGCGCGGCGTAGAGAAGAGCAGAGCGCGTGCCCACTCAGCAAAACAGGGGCTTCGGTTGAGTGACAACACGCTCTCGCACTCACTACTGAATAACGTTATATATTTCTGTGTTTAAAGGAATATGAGGGCTAGGCCGGAGTAAGAGGACACTTCACACACATCTTAACACACACACAGTGAATCAGTGACAAAGAGTTAGAGTGGACTCACCAAAACGGAAAAATAATTGTCCACCACCCCCACAACAAGACAGGTCCGATATTTCAACTAGGGCCGTCCAAATGCCAAACAGAATTTGTTTAGGAAATATTTTTGTCACGTTTGCTTTCCTCTTGTTGATCCCTATCCTAACCTCTCCTCCTCTCGCGCTTGCCTTCAGTTTAGAGGAGCAAGACGTCAGATGATGTTTGGTCACATGGTTTCATTCATTAACGATCTTTTTATTTATTTCACCTTTATTTAACCAGGTAAGCCAGTTGAGAACAGGTTCTCATTTACAACTGCGACCTGGCCAAGATAAAGCAAAGTAGTGCAATAAAAACAACACAGAGTTACATATGGGGTAAAAAAACATAAAGTCAGAAATACAACAGAAAATATATATACAGTGTGTGCAAATGTAGCAAGTTATGGAGGTAAGGCAATAAATAGGCTATAGTGCAGAATAATTACAATAGTATTAACACTGGAATGCTAGATGTGCAAGAGATTATGTGCAAATAGAGATACTGGGGTGCAAAAGAGCAAAATAAATAACAATATAGGGATGAGGTAGTTGGGTGGGCTAATTTCAGATGGGCTGTGTACAGGTGCAGTGATCGGTAAGGTGCTCTGACAACTGATGCTTAAAGTTATTGAGGGAGATAAGAGTCTCCAGCTTCAGAGATTTTTGCAATTCGTTCCAGTCATTGGCAGCAGAGAACTGGAAGGAATGGCGGCCAAAGGAGGTGTTGGCTTTGGGAATGACCAGTGAGATATACCTGCTGGAGCGCAGACTACGGGTGGGTGCTGCTATGGTGACCAATGAGCTAAGATAAGGCGGGGATTTGCCTAGCAGTGATTTATAGATGGCCTGGAGCCAGTGGGTTTGACGACGGACATGTAGTGAGGACCAGCCAACAAGAGCGTACAGGTCACAGTGGTGGGTAGTGTATGGGGCTTTGGAGACAAAACGGATGGCACTGTGATAGACTACATCCAATTTGCTGAGTAGAGTGTTGGAGGCTATTTTGTAAATGACATCGCCGAAGTCAAGGATCGGTAGGATAGTCAGTTTTACGAGGGCATGTTTGGCAGCATGAGTGAAGGAGGCTTTGTTGCGAAATAGGAAGCCGATTCTAGATTTAACTTTGGATTGGAGATTCTTTATGTGAGTCTGGAAGTTGAGTTTACAGTCTAACCAGACACCTAGATATTTGTAGTTGTCCACATACTCTAGGTCCGACCCGTCGAGAGTGGTGATTCTAGTCGGGTGGGCGGGTGCTAGCAGCATTCGATTGAAAAGCATGCATTTAGTTTTACTAGTGTTTAAGAGCAGTTGAAGGCTACTGAAGGATTGTTGTATGGCATTGAAGCTCGTTTGGAGGTTTGTTAACACAGTGTCCTTATCTATGCAACTTGCAATAAAATAATTTAAAGGGACTGTAGGCTGTAGAAGAGGTCCTTCTGTACTTTTAGATTATTGAGATACACCCTCAAACTTCACAGTAGGCTACAGGTAGACAACGTTATTGAGGGTGCATCTCAATAATCTAAAGCACACTTTAAACTCTTTCCACAGATGGCTGAGTGTCTGCGGGTTTTCGCTCCTCCCTTGTACTTGATTGATGAATTAAAGTAATTAATTAGTAAAGAACTCCCCTCACCTGGTTGTCTAGGTCTTAAATGAAAGGAAAAACTAAAACCCGCAGACACTTGGCTCTCCGTGGAATGAGTTGGACACCCCTGGTCTTAAGTACTGCATATTTCTCTCCTTGTCTTCTTTCATCTGCAGTGGACAGAACAAAACTGGGCCAGAGGAGAGGAGGAAAGGGGGAGAGGAGATGAGAGGAGGGGGAGAGGAGATGAGGAAAGGGGGAGAGGGGGAGAGAGAGGAGATGAGGGGGAGAATAGACGAGAGGAGGGGGAGAGGAGATGAGGAATGGGGGAGAGAGAGAAGACGAGAGGATGGGGAGAGGAGACGAGAGGAAGGGGAGAGGAGATGAGATGAGGAAAGGGGGAGAGAGAGGAGACGAGAGGAGGGGGAGAGGAGACGAGAGGAGGGGGAGAGGAGACGAGATGAGGAGACGAGATGAGGAGAGGAGGAGAGAGAGAAGATGAGAGGAGACGAGAGGAGGAAAGGGGGAGAGGAGACGAGATGAGGAGAGGGAGAGGAGACGAGATGAGGAGAGGGGAGGGGTGGGAAAGGGGGAGAGGATGAAAGTAGGCCACTTTAAATGATCAAGATCCACCCATAATGGTTAGATCTGTACATAACTATAGTTCTGTCTAATCTAGGACTAGGTCCAGTTGACAAGACGCCTAAAATAACCGTTTGAAGGAATGTGTCCCAAAATGGCACCCTATTCCCTTTATAGTGCACTACTTTTAGCCACAGCCCCATGGGCCCTGGTCAAAAGTATTGCACTATAAAGGGAATAGGGTGCCATTTGGGACACAGAGCGTGTCAGAACCACAAAGAGAAGCCCAGAGTGCTGACTCACAGTGTGGCTGTACCATCCTCTTCTCCTTTCTTTCTCCCGTTCTGTCTGTTTGATCCGTCAGCTGCATCTAGAGATACAATATCATCTCTGAGATCATAGTTCTCTCTCTCTCTCACACACACAGGTCAGAGAGGAGACGGTCTGATCTGTCTTGATGGATGAACAATGAATGAGGTCTGGCTATAGGTCTGAATGAGGTCTGGCTATAGGTCTGAATGAGGTCTGGCTATAGGTCTGAATGAGGTGTGGCTATAGCCTAGGACAGGGCTCTCCAACCCTGTTCCTGGAGAGCTACCGTCCTGTAGGATTTTGCTCCAACCCTAATCTAGCGCATCAGATTCTAATTATTAGCTGGTTGATAAGCTGAATCAGGTTAGTTACAACTGGGGTTGGAGTGAAAACCTACAGGAGGGTAGCTCTCCAGGAACAGGATTGGAGAGTCCAGGCCTAGAACCAGTAAAAAAGACAGGGGTGCATTCCTCCTGTTCAAAGGCCTTTGGAATGACACACACACACTTTGTGGGAGGATTAACCGCTATTGAACTCTCCTCTCCCGACGACACTGTGTGTGTGTGTGTGTGTTACTTAGAGTCAAATGGAATCCTCTTGAGGAGCAGGACTTATCTCAACGACACCGGAGGAGAATAACCTTTCAGAATAAAAGAGGGATTAGTGAAACACTTCAGCGTCTACAGTACTAACCCTTCCTCCTGAAAACCCACTGCACACAAATAAACAGAGCCTGCGTCCCAAATGCCACACTATTCCTTTGATAGTGCATTGCTTTTGACCAGGGCTCTGGTCTAAATTAGTGCACTATATAGGGAATAGGGTGGCATTTGGGACGCAGCCAGAGCCACTGGGGCCGGGAGCGTGGAGGGATGCGGGAGACACAGTTTTAATCAAGGCCTTTTAAATTGTTTTTTACACACACACACTTTAATCAAATGCCACTTTTTTAACCGGAATCTAGCTAAGGTAATCCTATAGGCTGCAGGCGGTTAGTATTGTTCAACTGTGATTGGGGAAAATGTTCATCTAGACTGCCGCTTGTCTCTACAGTTTTCTTGCATATTGCTATTATCTTCTACACCTGGTGCCTTGAAAAGTAGGTAGTCTATTCAAACTCCAGACTTTACTATGGATATACAGGCAAACAATTGGCCTGTGCCCTGTATTATTGTTGAAGGCAATATAAAAGTTATTGTAGAAGTAAATTAACTTGGATGACTTTCTTTTAGTTTGACTTTAAAGTTTGAGTATAGAGGAGAGACCTAAGGCCAGAATTATTCATTTTAAAACAAAGTACATTTTACCCCTTTTTTCTCCCCAATTTGATGATATCCAATTGGTAGTTACAGTCTTGTCCCATCGCTGCAACTCCAGTACGGACTCGGGAGAGGTGAAGGTCGAGAGCCATGCGTCCTCCGAAACACGACCCCGCCAAGCCGCACTGCTTCTTGACACACTGCTCGCTTAACCCGGAAGCCAACCGAACCAATGTGTCGGAGGAAACACTGTACAACTAGCGACCGAAGTCAGTGTACATGCGCCTGGCCCGCCACAGGGAGTCGCTAGAGCGCGATGGGACAAGGACATCCCGGCCGGCTAAGCCCCCCCCCCCCCTCCCAAATGTAGATTAGTAGTAGATGTTGGGTAATCCCAAGAGCCAATCTGTGTGTGCGCATTGGCACCCCATTTCCTAGTGCACTACTTTTGGCCAGCCCTATGGGCCCTGGTGAAAAGTAGCGCACTATATAAGGAATACAATGCCATTTCCAACCTTGACTTGAACCTCTCCTGGACCTGAGATGTCACCCACCTCCTTCATATTGCAGACAGTGGTGTTCTAAAACCGGCGGCTCGTTTCCTCCCACACCAAACAATCAGAATCCGTATCTATGGCAGCGAGGGAAAAACTGTCTGCATCCCGACTCCCAAATGGCACCCCATTCCCTATATATAGTAGACAAACTTTTGACCAGGGCCCATAGAGCACTATGTAGGGAATAGGGTGCCATTTGGTACGTAGCAACTCTTTACAAAAGTCTATTTGTGTCGGTGGGGGCACGGGGGTGGAAACCCTACCCCGTTCAGTATGTGACGATGACGGGCGATGACATCTGTAGAACCGTACTTTTCAAGGCAACAGTTCTCTACTGTGACTCCATATGCTGAGGTGAAATAACTGAACAGCTGGAGCTGGGCTGCATCCCAATACTCTATGGTAGGTAGCTTCCTCAACTCGCCTCCTTTCACTACCATAACTAAATATACAATTTAGGCCAGAGCATTTGGTAATTGACCATACACATTTTTCCTAATCAGCACCAAAACATACAAATGAATAGTTACATATTAAAGTGTATGATGATGATAATGGATATAAAGTAGGTATATTAGCACTTTAAGGTTAAATATCATGTTCCCTTTTAGAGAGACACATCATAACATGGTAGCTTCTTCACTGAAGGATGAGTCTTATTCACTTAACAGACACACAGAATGTCTGCAGACGATCAGATTGTTCCATCATGTTGCTGCGGTTACTGAGATGTTGAATACTTCTCCAGGTATGGTTTAGTTCTGGTAATCTAAGCAGATGCCAGATGAACCCACATATGATAATGATTTAGGTTTGTGTTTTCAGATCCATGGTTTTCTTCCAGAGACAGAGGTAATCTGACATGGAACAATACAAATAGAAACTTGAGGAAGAAGCAGTTGAGCTGTCCGAAAGCTTGCATTGACCTTGTACCTGACCCTGTGTGAGACAAACCCTTCCTGAGTCAAAAGGTCACACCATGTAAACAATGGAACTGCCTTGACGTGGCGACCAATATTGTCACACAGTAGAGAGAGGTTTAGATGGTGACCAGGGCCTGAAAATAACGTTTTGGCATGCCAGCCAGTGTGACTCATGGATTGAAAAATTCACCAGTCACCCAGACTTTTTACCAGCACTTGTCTGGTGGCTAGTGTTTATTTTCTGTCTTGATTGTGACCACAACAGACAGACAATAAAATATATAAAAAACAAAAACAACTAAAATTATCAAAACAATTGTTGTTCAGTCAGTCCATAAAATATCACTGTAGGCCAAAAACAAAGAAAAAACTAAAATGACAAGAAAATGGCAACAAACAAAATAAAAAAGGTTTTCATAGCATGATCTGGCTTCATATAAAATACATTGTAGCGATCTGCATTGTACACTTACTGTGCGTCCCAAATGTTAGCCTGTTGCCTTTATAGTGCACTACTTTTGACCCCTATGGGGGGGGGGGGGGGGGAGATAGGGTGCAATATGGGACGCATCCTTAAAAATGGCTTGCCTGGCTACCCAAACTCCTTGCTCCGGGGACGTTAGTTTCTTCTCGGCAATGAGTCTGGATGAGTACCTTCACGACGATTTCTAGAACGGAAAAACATTCTAACCATTCTGATTAGTCCCAGAAACCAATGGCAAATGTGAGTAAAGCGGCGTTTTGAAAATTCGTCATTGGCTTTGATTGGTTAGAGATGATCCAGTCACTGATTACTTTTGTACAACACCCCTCATTTTGACGTCACCACAAACAACTTCAACGATGGCAGTCTCAGACTGAAGTGTGTAGCGAACAGAGCAGTGGAAGAATTCAGTTTGAGTCATCAGGCAAAAAGAAATGGTCGCCTCATCACTGAAGCCATCTGTTGCCTGCTGTAGCTCCAGGGGCAACATTAAAGAAACTCTCAGAAAGAAATGCATTGCATAGAACAGATATGATTCCTCTGTCATGTAGAATAAGGAATCATCTCAGCTCTATGCATTACATTTCTATCTTAAATATTCACTGATGTTTTAGGTGTTGTGTGTGTGTGTGTGTCTCCATCTCAGTTGTTCTTCTTGACAGGTCCTGGTGGGTTTCTCCTGAGGCTGAGTCCTGGCTTGCCGTTGACCCCTGACCCCTGGCTGACCCCAGGCTGCTGCAGGACCTTGTCCAGGGTGGTCTTCTTAATGGCTGCCGGGGAGATACGCTCCTGGTCCGCTAGGAACTGCAGCTCCCTGAGGGGGTGGGGGGGAGAAGGGGGTAAGTCAGCGTGTGTGTCTATGGTTTCAGGCGTGTGTGTCTCTCTCTCTCTCCCCTCACCGTGTCCTGATACATGAAGCCTCCACGGCGTTGATGAGCAGACTGCGGAAGCCGCCACTCTCCATGACGTGCAGGGCGTGAATGGTGGCTCCCCCGGGGGAACACACATTGTCCTTCAGCTGGCCAGGGTGCAGCTCAGAGTCCAACAACATCTTAGCTGCTCCCTGGGGGGGGGGGGGGGGGGGGAGTCACCATCAGTCAACCACAAAACCATTAGGGGCATCATATTGACTCCTTTTAGATTTTACAATTAAAAAGGGAGCTTGGGGGGGATACAGATAGTAAGCTCAGACTTTTCGGGGCTAGCACCGGAAACACGGTGCCAAAATAGCCAGTGTGAATCTGGGTCAAGAACATCACCTAGAATGCTCACTGTCCAATCACAAAAGCTGCACAGTCACTTAATTTCCACATGCTAGTGATGCCTGTAATGTGTTCTGCACGTTATTTTGATAATAACTATTTCCTCCTTCCATCTGAGAACAAAAACAAAATACTTTCATCCCTGCAAAAACATTGGTTGCTATGCCTAACAAAAATGGTTGCTATATAGCAGGCTGGCTAAGTCTTCTTACTCAGCCAACTAAGCTAAAAACTCTACAGCTGGAAGGGCAGCAAACGCTCAATTTCGTCTGTTTTCATAGCTTTTCTATTTACATTTAATTGGATATATCCATCATAATAATATTATTGCATTATTTCGCCTGGATCAGAAAAGTTGATGTATTTTTCATGCACAGCATTCTCTGTTCTTATACAAACCATCACTGTTGGAAATCAAATGCTAGGCTAGAAGCAATGGAAAATAATGTGTTAATAAATGTCTTATTGCGACATTGGTCGCGAGTCAGAGATATAATATAAGTTGCATGTTGTGTTTGTCCATTAGCCCTGGGCTTTGGAATACAAGTGTGAATCCTTAGCCAAGGGCTAAGCCTGGGGCTAAGAACAATGCAGTGTGAAAATGTCTTACATTTGTTCTATACAGGCAACAAAGTGAAATGTCCTACATTCTACTCCTGTTGCTCTAATTTACTGTTAGTGCTCTGGTCTGTCTGGTGTAATGATGTGTTACTGTTAGTGCTCTGGTCTGTCTGGTTTAATGATGTGTTACTGTTAGTGCTCTGGTCTGTCTGGTGTAATGATGTGTTACTGTTAGTGCTCTGGTCTGTCTGGTGTAATGATGTGTTACTGTTAGTGCTCTGGTCTGTCGGGTGTAATGATGAGTTACTGTTAGTGCTCTGGTCTGTCTGGCTTAATGATGTGTTACTGTTAGTGCTCTGGTCTGTCTGGCTTAATGATGTGTTACTGTTAGTGCTCTGGTCTGTCGGGTGTAATGATGAGTTACTGTTAGTGCTCTGGTCTGTCTGGCTTAATGATGTGTTACTGTTAGTGCTCTGGTCTGTCTGGTGTAATGATGTGTTACTGTTAGTGCTCTGGTCTGTCTGGTGTAATGATGTGTTACTGTTAGTGCTC
Organism: Coregonus lavaretus; assembly: GCF_964263955.1. Taxonomy (NCBI): domain Eukaryota; kingdom Metazoa; phylum Chordata; class Actinopteri; order Salmoniformes; family Salmonidae; genus Coregonus; species Coregonus lavaretus. The sequence continues at coordinate 56,470 of NW_028166971.1, read as the reverse complement.
TGGTCTGTCTGGTGTAATGATGTGTTACTGTTAGTGCTCTGGTCTGTCTGGTGTAATGATGTGTTACTGTTAGTGCTCTGGTCTGTCTGGTGTAATGATGAGTTACTGTTAGGGCAGTACTGAGCAGTTAGGCCTGTGCTGTAATGATATGTTACAGGGTGATGCTGTGACGTTACCGACCAGTAGTGCCTGAGCTCCCAGTCTGACCGCTAGTCTCCTGGGTAGACCCATCTTCACCCCTCCGTCAGCTAGAGCATCCAGAGCTGTGAACGCCTATCACACACACACACACACACACACACACACACACCTTCAGGCCATAAGTCACTGAATCAGTGAGGTAAACACATTGTGAGTGGGTGCTTAGTGATAATTGGACTGAATTCCTATGAGAAAAATACATTATGTTTTTGCAGCTCTCCACATGAATTAAACAAAATATTTATATAAAAAAAGTTTGTAGTTAACGTCTCTTATTTAAAAATCAATGGCACTTGTTGCCATGTTGACTTCTCTCCCACCCACATTGTTAGAGAGTCTAGCATGCAGTTTCCCCCTTAGGCACTGACCCAAGGTCAATTTACTGTGGATCCGTCCCAAATGCATATATAGTGCACTACTTAGGAAATAGGGTGTCAATTGGGACGCACTATAAACCTCATAGTCGAGGTGAGGATAGGAGTACTATAAACTGATCCAATATCTGTACTTAGGGGGCAAGTTCTACCTGGAGAGCAGTGTGTAATGTGTATGGAGGAAGGTCAACAGTGACTCGCATAGGCATGGCCACGCCCTCTACCCCCCTGATACGTCAAAAGTGAGTCTCGTAGACGGGGTCAGGCCCCTGTACCTCTCCCTGATAGGTCAACAGTGACTCACGTAGGCGGGGCCGCTGCCGCTGAGGCCGGTTACGGCATCGATAAGGTCCTCCTCCACCTCTGTACAGAACCCAACACTGGCCATAAGCTGCTCCAACAACTTACCATCCTCCACCTGCGAGAGAGAGATAGGGGGTTGGGGGAGAGGAGAGAGATAATGGGGGGGGGGGGAGAGAGATAGGGGGTTGGGGGAGAGGAGAGAGATGATGGGGGGGGGGAGAGAAAGAGAGCGGTATTTACTGCACACTGTAGAAAAACTTTTTTGCAATGGAAACGGGTTCAGCCGGTTTTCTTCTGTTTGGTGCCTAATGTATGTGTGTACCTCAGCGTGTGTGTGTGTGTGTGTGTGTGTGTGTACCTCAGCGTGTGTGTGTACCTCAGCGTGTGTGTGTGTGTGTGTGTGTACCTCAGCGTGTGTGTGTGTGTGTGTACCTCTGCGTGTGTGTGTGTGTGTGTACCTCTGCGTGTGTGTGTGTGTACCTCAGCGTGTGTGTACCTCAGCGTGTGTGTGTGTGTGTGTACCTCAGCGTGTGTGTGTGTGTGTGTACCTCAGCGTGTGTGTGTGTGTGTGTGTGTGTACCTCAGCGTGTGTGTGTGTACCTCAGCGTGTGTGTGTGTACCTCAGCGTGTGTGTGTGTACCTCAGCGTGTGTACCTCAGCGTGTGTGTGTGTACCTCAGCGTGTGTGTGTGTACCTCAGCGTGTGTGTGTGTACCTCAGCGTGTGTGTGTGTACCTCAGCGTGTGTGTGTGTACCTCAGCGTGTGTGTGTGTGTGTGTACCTCAGCGTGTGTGTGTGTGTGTGTGTACCTCAGCGTGTGTGTGTGTGTGTACCTCAGCGTGTGTGTGTGTGTGTGTACCTCAGCGTGTGTGTGTGTGTGTGTACCTCAGCGTGTGTGTGTGTGTGTACCTCAGCGTGTGTGTGTGTGTACCTCAGCGTGTGTGTGTGTGTACCTCAGCGTGTGTGTGTGTGTGTGTGTGTGTGTACCTCAGCGTGTGTGTGTGTGTGTACCTCAGCGTGTGTTTGTGTGTGTGTGTACCTCAGCGTGTGTGTGTGTGTGTACCTCAGCGTGTGTGTGTGTGTGTACCTCAGCGTGTGTGTGTGTGTGTACCTCAGCGTGTGTGTGTGTACCTCAGCGTGTGTGTGTGTACCTCAGCGTGTGTGTGTGTGTGTGTACCTCAGCGTGTGTGTGTGTGTGTTTGTGTGTGTGTACCTCAGCGTGTGTGTGTGTGTGTGTGTGTACCTCAGCGTGTGTGTGTGTGTACCTCAGCGTGTGTGTGTGTACCTCAGCGTGTGTGTGTGTGTACCTCAGCGTGTGTGTGTGTGTGTGTGTGTGTGTACCTCAGCGTGTGTGTGTGTACCTCAGCGTGTGTGTGTGTACCTCAGCGTGTGTTCCTGTAGCGTAGACTGTAGCTCCCTCTCTCACCACAACGGGGGTGTTGGTCATACACCTCATCACCTTGGGGAACGGACGGTACTGAAGCAGCTTCTGGAGGGGGGAGAGGAGAGAGACGGGGTAGTGAAGGAGAGAGAGAGGAAAAGAGAGAAACAAATACTTGTAAGATTTGTCAAGATCAATTATTTGACAAGAGAACATGTGTGAGTGGATGGGGGGGGGTGAGGGGGTCAGACAGAGGAGGATAAGGTACAGGAGGAGGTACAGGAAGGAGACTTCTAAATGGAGGAGGAGACGGGGCTCTGTTATGTAAATAACAACAAAAGGTGAGTGTCATAGAAAGAGAATTAGAAGAATCCTTGGGTCCTGGCAGCAATGATGTTTAACAGACACCTGGTCCATTCACCATTCTTTTTGTTCTTCAATATTGGGCCAGTTACCGAAAGGTTGCTAGTTCAAATCCCAGAGCCAACAAGGTGAAAAATCGGTCGGTATGCCCTTAATCCTAATTTGCTCCAGGGGCACCGTACTACTATGGCTGACCCTGTAAAACAACTCATTACTGCACCTACTTATGTGACAATAGAACATTTTATTACGTTTTTCTCTGACATCAAGGACAGAACTACATAGGTAGTGCCTAACAAGCCTCTTTTTCAATTGATCCATGGACTCTACCAGACCGGTCCAGGACAGGTTCTGACCTTCTGTGTGTGTGTGTGTGTGTTGAGTGCATCCCTGCGTGTGTGTGTGTGTGTGTGTGTGTGTCCTTTCTGACCTTCTGTGTGTGTGTGTGTGTGTGTGTGTTTTCTGACCTTCTCTATAGAGCTGATGGTGACTCCTGCAGCGCAGGACACTATGAGGTGTCTGTCCTCTATGTCTGGTCCGATCTCATCCAGCACAAAGGGGATGATGTGTGGTTTGACTGCCAGGAACAGGACATCACTCTTGTTCACCACCTCCTTGTTACTGGTGGTGAGGATAGCACCCATTTTCTAGAGAAGGAGGGAGAGAGAGGGGGGAGGGAGGAAGAGACAGAAAGATGGGAAGAGAGACAGAAAGATGGGAAGAGAGAGAGAGAGAGAGAGAGAGAGAGAGAGAGAGAGAGAGAGAGAGAGAGAGAGAGAGAGAGAGAGGGGAGGAAGAGACAAAGATGGGAAGAGAGAGAGAGAGAGGGGAGGAAGAGACAAAGATGGGAAGAGAGAGAGAGAGAGAGAGAGAGAGAGAGAGAGAGAGAGAGAGAGAGGAGGAAGAGACAGAAAGATGGGAAGAGAGAGGGAGAAACAGGTTAAGAGTGAAGATGCAAGTCCTTCTAGGATCTGTACACACACAATGCAGAGCCCTCATACAAACGTTGAAGAGTCACCTACCTATACACTCAGACACAGACAGACAGCCTCCTGGCCATGTAAACACCTCCACACCTTCCAGGCCATGTAAACACATCCACACCTTCCAGGCCATGTAAACACATCCACACCTTCCAGGCCATGTAAACACATCCACACCTTCCTGGCCATGTAAACACCTCCACACCTTCCAGGCCATGTAAACACCTCCACACCCTCCAGGCCATGTAAACACCTCCACACCTTCCAGGCCATGTAAACACATCCACACCTTCCAGGCCATGTAAACACATCCACACCTTCCAGGCCATGTAAACACCTCCACACCTTCCAGGCCATGTAAACACATCCACACCTTCCAGGCCATGTAAACACCTCCACACCTTCCAGGCCATGTAAACACATCCACACCTTCCAGGCCATGTAAACACATCCACACCTTCCAGGCCATGTAAACACATCCACACCTTCCAGGCCATGTAAACACCTCCACACCTTCCAGGCCATGTAAACACATCCACACCTTCCAGGCCATGTAAACACCTCCACACCTTCCAGGCCATGTAAACACATCCACACCTTCCAGGCCATGTAAACACATCCACACCTTCCAGGCCATGTAAACACCTCCACACCTTCCAGGCCATGTAAACACCTCCACACCTTCCAGGCCATGTAAACACCTCCACACCTTCCAGGCCATGTAAACACCTCCACACCTTCCAGGCCATGTAAACACCTCCACACCTTCCAGGCCATGTAAACACCTCCACACCTTCCAGGCCATGTAAACACATCCACACCTTCCAGGCCATGTAAACACATCCACACCTTCCAGGCCATGTAAACACCTCCACACCTTCCAGGCCATGTAAACACATCCACACCTTCCAGGCCATGTAAACACATCCACACAGACACACAGAGAACAAACACACATCCCTGCCTCTTACCCGCAGGCCAGCAACAGTAGGCAGATCAGTATCTGGAGAACTGGCTATGATTCTCTGAGTAGCTATTACACCTGGGGGAGATAGAGAGAGAGAAGGGGGGTGAGAGGGTTAACGAGAGAGAGAGAGAGTGAGAGAGGATGGGGGACAGAAAGGGTTAAAGAGAGAAAGCGAGAGAGATAGAGGTAAGGTTAATGCACACAACAAAGATTTGAGTCACTGGAACTAAAACTGATAACAGCGACCGTTTGTTGACAGTTAGTCTTTTGACATTTCAGGGCCCAGTCAGAGTGACCCGCCCTGGCCGGCCAGATAAAAAAAAGTGGGTCACGGCCCTGTCTGTCATCATAACCGGTTGGCGGTTTCTTACCCGCAGCTGTGAACCCTTTCACCAGCGCATGAGCCAGCTGGCCCGCTCCGATGAATCCTACGCTCATTTTTCTGGTGATGTGGCTTGTCTTGTCCTGCAAAGCACAGATCAGTTAGCACAAAAACTTTAGCTAACCAGTTGGTCCCATGTTTCATAAGCTGAAATAAAAGATCCCAGAAATGTTCCATATGCACAAAAAGCTTATTTCTCTCAAATGTTGTGCACAAATTTGTTTACATCCCTGTTAGTAAGCATTTCTCCTTTTTCAAAATATTCCATTCCATGGTATGGACATAAATTACGGACAACGAACACAATTGCATTTTATCGACGGCGATTTTAATGCACAGAAATACCATGACGAGATACTGAAGCCCATTTCTTTTAAGGTATCTGTGACCAACAGATCCATATTCCCAGTCATGTGAAATCCATAGATTAGGGCCTAATTAATTTATTTAATTTGACTGATTTCCTCATATTAACTAACTCAGTAAAATATTTTTAAAATTGTTGTATGTTGAGTTTTTATTTTTGTTCAGCTGGGAATATTTAGCATAACATTTAGTTAGGTAGGCATCTTGCATGATCTCGTTTGAGGTTCAAGACATTGATCAATACATCAATCAATACATTGTAATGCATAACTAGCTAGCTATAACCAGATACTTTTACACTTACTGTAGCTGTTTATCTAATCATGATTCGTTCTTGCAGCAGCAAATATAGCTAGCAGTACTTGTAGCATTAGCAATGGCTATTTACAGTAGTGCTGCAGTACTATTTTGGTCTATGATGCTTTCCCACTAGCTGGCTTGTTTGACTGAGCCACAAATTAATTAATGAACAACAGGACATACATTGCTTAAATTGTTCTTTGCAAAATAGGTACTCTTACCTTCTGTAAGATTTCCAAACCCTTTGGCCGCTGGACAGACACACCGGTGCAGTTACCGTTATTTCACCGGTTTTAGAATGAAATAAAACACCACTTCTGTGTCAACGTGGCTTCCAATCTCCATTTGTTCCGGGTAGCCGGCATGACGCGCATAAGAAAGGACCAATGAATGGAGACTCCTGACCAATCCGCCTAAATATTAGGCTCGTTGATTCACTTATGGGCGGAGTTTGTGGACCCCGTGCCCAATTGCATCATTTTTCATAATAATAAGTAGGTGGAGACCAAATATAGGTCAAGTTCAATGCCATATGTACATTGTAGAAGTAGGTTATGTTTATTTTGTGCCAACATGTCAACCTCTTGACTTCCAGTGCCACCATATATAACCTATAGAGAGTGTGGGACTGAATGAAATCAGTTGAAAGAGCTGTTCAAATCAAATCAAATTTTATTGGCCACATGCGCCGAATACAACAGGTGCAGACATTACAGTGAAATGCTTACTTACAGCCCTTAACCAACAGTGCATTTATTTTTTAACAAAAAAGTGTTGAGAAAAAAAGAGCAGAAGTAAAATAAAATAACAGTAGGGAGGCTATATATACAGGGGGGTACCGGTGTAGAGTCAATGTGCGGGGGCACCGGCTAGTTGAGGTAGTTGAAGTAATATGTACATGTGGGTAGAGTTAAAGTGACTATGCATAAATAATTAACAGAGTAGCAGCAGCGTAAAAGGATGGGGTGGGGGGGCAGTGCAAATAGTCCGGGTAGCCATGATTAGCTGTTCAGGAGTCTTATGTCTTGGGGGTAGAAGCTGTTGAGAAGTCTTTTGGACCTAGACTTGGCACTCCGGTACCGCTTGCCGTGCGGTAGCAGAGAGAACAGTATATGACTAGGGTGGCTGGAGTCTTTGACAATTTTGAGGGCCTTCCTCTGACACCGCCTGGTATAGAGGTCCTGGATGGCAGGAAGCTTGGCCCCAGTGATGTACTGGGCCGTTCGCACTACCCTCTGTAGTGCCTTGCGGTCGGAGGCCAAGCAGTTGCCATACCAGTCAGGATGCTCTCGATGGTGCAGCTGTATAATTTTTTGAGGATCTGAGGACCCATGCCAAATCTTTTCAGTCTCCTGAGGGGGAATAGGTTTTGTCGTGCCCTCTTCACGACTGTCTTGGTGTGTTTGGACCATGATAGTTTGTTGGTGATGTGGACACCAAGGAACTTGAAGCTCTCAACCTGTTCCACTACAGCCCCGTCGATGAGAATGGGGGCGTGCTCAGTCCTCTTTTTTTTCCTGTAGTCCACAATCATCTCCTTTGTCTTGGTCACGTTGAGGGAGAGGTTGTTGTCCTGGCACCACACGGCCAGGTCTCTGACCTCCTCCCTATAGGCTGTCTCATCGTTGTCGGTGATCAGGCCTACCACTGTTGTGTCGTCGGCAAACTTAATGATGGTGTTGGAGTCGTGCCTGGCCATGCAGTCATGGGTGAACAGGGAGTACAGAAGGGGACTGAGCACGCACCCCTGAGGGGCCCCCGTGTTGAGGATCAGTGTGGCAGATGTGTTGTTACCTACCCTTACCACCTGGGGGCGGCCCGTCAGGAAGTCCAGGATCCAGTTGCAGAGGGAGGTGTTTAGTCCCAGGATCCTTAGCTTAGTGATGAGCTTTGAGGGCACTATGGTGTTGAATGCTGAGCTGCAGTCAATGAATAGCATTCTCACGTAGGTATTCCTCTTGTCCAGGTGGGAAAGGGCAGTGTGGAGTGCAATAGAGATTGCATCATCTGTGGATCTGTTGGGGCTGTATGCAAATTGAAGTGGGTCTAGGGTTTCTGGGATAATGCTGTTGATGTGAGCCATGACCAGCCTTTCAAAGCACTTCATGGCTACAGACGTCAGTGCTACGGGTCGGTAGTCATTTAGGCAGGTTATCTTAGAGTCCTTGGGCACGGGGACTATGGTGGTCTGCTTGAAACATGTTGGTATTACAGACTCAGTCAGGGACATGTTGAAAATGTCAGTGAAGACACTTGCCAGTTGGTCAGCACATGCTCGGAGTACACGTCCTGGTAATCCGTCTGGCCCTGCAGCCTTGTGAATGTTGACCTGCTTAAAAGTCTTACTCACATCGGCTACGGAGAGCGTGATCACATAGTCATCCGGGAACAGCTGGTGCTCTCATGCATGCTTCAGTGTTGCTTGCCTCGAAGCGAGCATAGAAGTGGTTTAGCTCGTCTGGTAGGCTTGTGTCACTGGGCAGCTCGCGGCTGTGCTTCCCTTTGTAGTCTGTAATAGTTTTCTAGCCCTGCCACATCCGACGAGCGTCAGAGCCAGTGTAGTACGATTCAATCTTAGTCCTGTATTGACTCTTTGCCTGTTTGATGGTTCGTCGGAGGGCATAGCGGGATTTCTTATAAGCGTCCGGATTAGAGTCCCGCTCCTTGAAAGCGGCAGCTCTACCCTTTAGCTCAGTGCGGATGTTTCCTGTAATCCATGGCTTCTGGTTGGGGTATGTACGTACGGTCACTGTGGGGATGACATCATCGATGCACTTATTGATGAAGCCAGTGACTGATGTGGTGTACTCCTCAATGCTATCTGAAGAATCCCGGAACATGTTCCAGTCTGTGCTAGCAAAACAGTCCTGTAGCTTAGCATCTGCGTCATCTGACCACTTTTTTATTAACCGAGTCACTGGTGCTTCCTGCTTTAGTTTTTGCTTATAAGCAGGAATCAGGAGGATAGAGTTATGGTCAGATTTGCCAAATGGAGGGCGAGGGAGAGCTTTGTATGCGTCTCTGTGTGTGGAGTAAAGGTGGTCTAGAGTTTTTTTTCCTCTGGTTGCACATTTAACATGCTGGTAGAAATAAGGTAGAACGGATTTAAGTTTCCCTGCATTAAAGTCCCCGGCCACTAGGAGCGCTGCATCTGGATGAGCGTTCTCCTGTTGATTTATGGCCTTATACAGCTCATTCAGTGCAATCTTAATGCCAGCATTGGTTTGTGGTGGTAAATAGACAGCTATGAAAAATATAGATGAAAACTCTCTTGGTAAATAGTGTGGTCTACATCTTATCATAAGATACTCTACCTCAGGCGAGCAAAACCTTGAGACATCCTTAGTATTTGATTTTGTGCACCAGCTGTTGTTTACAAATATACACAGACCGCCACCCCTTGTCTTACCAGAGTCAGCCGTTCTATCCTGCCGATGTAGCGTATAGCCCGCTAGCTGTATGTTGTCCATGTCGAAGAAGAAGAGAAGAATGAATGAGAAGAGGGCTATGAATGTACTATGAATGTACTATGAATGTACTATGAATGTACTATGAATGTACTATGAATGTACTATGAATGAATAAAGTAGGTTATGGTAAAGTCATTCAATGAGTTGGGGCCACCTCTCTACTTCATTTCTCCTTCATCTACATTGATCTGAAAACATGGATAGTAGGTGAAAGCAATATGGTAGATGGTATGCCTACAAGGTAGGCCTATTTGGCCTTTACCTATCCAGTCCTTCCACATGGGTGCCGTGCAGATTAAAGAACATGGAAAGAAAGCTTTGTTAGACTACTGAGACGCACATAGATGGAAGCTACATCTGTAGGACCATATGTAGGGCGCAAAAAGGAACTAACACATTCCGTGCATAACAGACTCCAACCCCAACCCAACCCTGTCACCTAAGCTTCCCCCCAGCAACCTCCCCCCACTCCCCCTCAACCCAGGTCAACAGCTTGATGACCCCCGAGAACATATTTCCCATAGTGCATACATTCAGACCATCTGTGGCTCTCAACTAGCCTGGTTTCCGTTCTCTGTTCAGCTATTACATTCCACTCTTTGTACCACAGGAGTGGCAAGGAGGTACCAGCCTAAAAAGACTGGTACCCAGACTAGATCTAGACTCCTGACGGAGTGGATTATCCAGGAATCTAAGAGATGCAGAATTCCCTGCCTGCCAGACATTCTCAGAATGCTGGACATGCCGAAGTTCCATGAAGGTGACTCAGTTCACCGGAATCATAGGACAGGAAAGCCTGGAAAATCTAAAAAAGTCTCAAAAAGCCAAATATTACCAATCAAATTAACAAAATAATATTAGCATATTTGTCTGTCTGATCTGCTCTGCTCCCAAGACAACTCATCTGGCATTAATATGAGAAGAGCCAGACATATCTGTCTATCATCAGAGTCAGCTCCGTTCAATTTCAGCTCTTTTGCATTTGATGCAAAAAATTATAATCAGTAATGAAAATTTAAAAAAAGCGACTAAGACTTCTGTCTGAGGGGCCTCACTAGGGGCCCTATACATCTATATGGGGTGCATCCCAAATGCCACCCTATTGTTCCCTCCCTATGTAGTGCACTGCTTTTGATCAGGGCCCATAGGGATAGGGTGCCATTTGGGACGTAGCCATGTATTCATATGACAGGAGATAGCAATCTGTTTCTTGTCAGAGCTAAGCTCTATTCTATTAAATCAATTTCAATTAAAAAAATTCAGTGATCAAACTGTAGAAAAAATTCATAACATTTAGTTTTGTGAGACCTAACTAGACACAAAGGGCCTTGTATTTAAATAAAAAGTTTAGGTAAAAATCGAAGTTTTCCTAATAATTGACAGAATTGCAAATCAAGAATCACACAGCTGCCATTCACTAGTGAGCCAGTAGAATATTAATAGTGATTTGTAATTGGTAGTCTCAGAAGGTTTCGCTTCCTGGATCCCCAGATACTTGCTGTCTGTCTGGGTAATTTGACGACGACCCTTAAAATTAGATGCAGACTCAACCACTGTCTGTCCCCACTTTAATGAGCGCAATATCCCCCTGTCTGTCTGAATACATTCATTAACGGTATTCTGTCTTTCTTGTGTTCATTCTAAAATGACTCCAAAGTCCCTTGTAGATACAAACTGTGCTTCCATTGTTCCTAGTCCAGTGTGTTTGGGGTTCCAGATACCTGCAGGTCGCCTTTTAAAAGACCACATTCTGTTTTGCACTGTGCTGAACTGAACTATGGAGGAGCCCTGGGTTCAAGTAGTATTTCAAATCTATGCTCTAGCCTGCCTGGAGTGCCAGATAGGTGGGGTTTACAGTGTTGGAAACTATTCTATTCGTCCATTAAACCAGGCGAGCTCAATCAAGCACAGATAAAGTATTTGAAATTATTTCAAATAGTAATGAACCCAGGCTTCGGCCGGAGTGAGAAAAGAAGAATGCCTTGCAGTGGAATAGCGTTCATACCAGCAGCAGCTATATATACACATCAGAATGCACGGCCCGGGGGGTTCCGTTCCAACTACCCCAGCTGTTACCCTCTCTGTCAGCTGGACAGGAAGAGAATGACGTCAGCTACACCCTAGATGGTAGAGGTTCCCCTTAGGTACAGCGACCATATGAATCCACCGTCTCAGAGTAGGAGTGCTGATCTAGGAACAGTTTAGCCTTTTAGATCATAATAATTTAGATACCATGGACAAGGGGGACTTGATACTAGATCAACACTCAATGTCCATTCCCAAATCAACCACTGAAATCAGGTCTGAAACCTGTGGCCCGGGGCCATTTTAAGCCCGCCACCTGATTTATTGCGGTCCCACTGGTGGTGTCAATACTAGCCTCTCTCTTTCAGAGTATTTTAATATATTTGATGGTGAGGAAATAGGAATATTTTACGGAGCCAAGAAGAGATGGTAGCTGGCAGAAAGAACATCTGTGGCTAAATTAATGGTTCGAAATCAGTCAATGTTAGAATAAAAAAAACATAGGTGTTTTTTTCCTTCCACCTAATCTTGAAAAGTGTCTGAATGGAAAACGTATTGATTTGTCTCTCTCTCTCCCTGCTCTCTCTCCCTGCTCTCTCTCTCTCTCTCTCTCTCTCTCCCTGCTCTCTCTCTCCCTGCTCTCTCTCGCTCTCTCCCCACTCTCTCTCTCTTCTCTCGCTCTCTCACAAGTAAATTTAACACTGACTGCCTTTGCACTATCTATTCCCCTGTGTGAGTACTGAGGCGTGACAACACTCATTCGCTCTTTTTCTGAAAAAGAAATCCCCAGAGATTTATTAAAAATACCACAGACTGCCTGAATCAGTTTCGGTTTGCAGAGAGGAGAGGGGGCATCTAGGCGAAGCGTGGACCCCACACACACACACACACACACTGCTTGTCGGGTGTAGAGATATGCATGCATAGCTAATAACACAGGCAGACAATTTCTCTCCAGGGCGCTCATCTGTCTCTCTCTTGCAGACGGAGGAGCACAGAATGGAGAGAGAGAGATGAAGGAGGGAGGAGAGGGGGAGGACAGGGGAGAAAAGGGCAGGAGGGGGCACAAGCCACAAGATGTTCTGTGAAATGTAAATTTCTCAGTCCGACTATCGTTCCTGTTCCACCGTAGGGCTCTCTCTCTCCCTGCACAGTGAAATTACAAATGGTGGCTGCCGGATTAAAAACTACAACACAAAAGAGAGCGACAGCCAACAGGTTGTGTAATACTTGTCATTCAGAGCACAGCCATGTTAGAAAGGTCTTGTGCAATCTGGGATCCTTGGGACATCCCTACCCCATTAAAGTTGACATTTAAAATGGTTAAGGTAAGGGTTAAGGTTAAGGTTAGGGTAGGGTTAGGATTAGGGTTTAGGGTAGGGACGTCCCAAGGATTTCTGATAGCACTGACCATGTTAGAAAGGCCTTGGGTTCGTCAGTTGTCCCTTTTATGTTTTTAACCATAGATTTCCACTATGTGCAACAAAGGTGCTGAGGCTTTAGCAGACAAACACAGTCTTGTAGCACACAGAGGGCAGATCCGGGTTTGGAACGGCGGTTGGTCACACATGGATACAGGCCTAATAATAATCCCACAACCGATCACCACGCAGTGCTGAGTGACTGACAGTTAGGACAGTGAGTGACATCATCAATGTGGGCCCAGGGGCCGTGACAGATTTGTCATGACAACGAGCCAGCCTGCGTCCCAAATGTTACCCTATTCCCTATATAGTGCACTACTTTTGAACAGGCCATGGTCAAAAGTAGTGCACTAAATAGGGAATAGGGTGCCATTTAGTCTGCAGCCCCAGTATGAATATAGTCTCTATAGTCCCTCTGGCAGGAGAGGCAGGAACCTCATGATGGTTATGATAGACCTGTCCACACAGATCACTGTCGCAGTGTGTGTGTGTCTGTGTCTGATGGGCTGATTTGATCTCTATGGACTGTTAACCTAAGTCCCCCCAACCTCCCACCCTCCCTCACCTCATCCCCTCCCCCCCTCACCCCCCCCCCCCCCCCCACCTCATCCCCCCCCTCACCTCACCTCACCTCACCTCCCCCCTCTCTCGTCATCCCCCCCCCCCTCTCTCTCTCTCTCTCTCTCTCTCTCATTCTCTTTCTCCCTCATCCTTATCTCCCTCTGTCCCGTCATCCATCTGTCTGTTGTTCGCTAGCAGCAGGAGGTGAACAGGAGAATGCCCAGAGAGAGAGCCGAGTGAAGCACCAGCGGAGGAGAGGGAGAAGTGGGGGGGGGGGGGAGAGGAGAGAGGGGCGAGAGGGAGAAGAGACTGAAAAATGATTATCGGTACCACAGAGTCAGCACTGTTTGAGGCTGTTATCACACACACACAGACACAAAGACACACACACACACCTCATCACGTCTACTACTGTACAATACAAGATATCTACAAAGTCTTAGAGTGATGGTATCAATCCCAAATTATGTAACTTTATTTATAGCTGCAAAATCAACACAAAGATGTATAACATAAGGTTTAAAATCTCCCCAAAATCCTGGATTTTCCATGTTAATCCATTTGTCATTTACTCAATTTACAAACCGTGACAATATAACTTCTTAATAGCACTCACTTTAAGACACAAACAAACAAACAGACAGTATTCCGACACAACGCAACGGAACTGCGAACTGGGTTCTGAAGTCGTCATGGAGATGGTCGGTAGGGTGTTTATGGGATTGGTAACTTCCTGTTGTCCCTGACAACGGGACTAAGACACCCTGAGCTTGGATTAGACACCGCAGAAGAGGAGGATGAGACACAGTTAGCTGAGGAGAGAAGAGGAGGAAGAAAGGAGAGGAGAGGAGGAAGAGGAGGAGAACGAGAGATTGGAAGAGATGATTGGGGAGAGGAAGAGATGATGATAAAAGAAAGGAAGTGGAGGTAAGAACGGAAGATAAGGATGAGAGAGTAAAAGATGAGAAAGAAGAGATTACGAATAAGATAGAGGTGGGAGGAGAGCAGAAGAAAAGAGAGAGAGAGAGAGAGAGAGAGAGAGGGTGGGGGACTCAATGTAAATGTGCAGACCCCAGTGAGACTGTGCTGAGCTGGTCAGATTCCTTGCTGTGCCTCTACTTCTGGTTCTGCTGACAGAGAAGCCCCAACCAGCTGGCTGCTACAGATGCCACACTCTCCCCTCACACCCCCCATTGAGAGAGAGGGGTGCTGGGGGTAGAGGAGCAGGGGAGGTGGGTGGTGCTGGGGAAAGGGAGAGTGGGGTGTGTGCTGGGGGCTCGAGGAGGAAAGAGAGTGGAGGGTGTGGGGGATCAGGGGTTGGAGAAGTAGGGCTACTCTCTCCCCTCCTCCACCCCAGAGAGAGTGGTGGTAGTCTGGGGTGGAGGGGCATGGAGTTGGGGAGGGGCCAGGATAATAGGGATTTAGCTAGAGATGCCAATGATGTGGTCTGGTAGGGTGTGGCAGGCTAGTCATCCATCCCCCCATCATATCTAGAGTGGTGTGAGAGGGGTCAGTTACTGCGGTACAGTATCACCCGAATGGGGTGTGGTAGCAGGGTTAGCTGGCTGTTATGTGCATAAAGACTGAATAATAATATTGGTTGTGAGATAGTCTGGCAGCTATAAGCCCTTGATTAAAAGAGGGTGACAGATTCATACAAGTAGGTGATATACACTCAATCAACAGCCTTAATGGCCATGTACTCTTATAATCTCCTCCGGCACAGCCAGAAGAGGACTGGCCACCCCTCAGAGCCTGGTTCCTCTCTAGGTTTCTTCCTAGGTTCCTGCCTTCTAGGGAGTTTTTCCTAGCCATCGTGCTTCTACATCTGCATTGCTTGCAGTTTGGGGTTTTAGGCTGGGTTTCTGCTGATGTAAAAAGGGCTCTATAAATACATTTGATTGATTGTTTGATGAATAGTCGACGACATTCAAGTCGGTCATGTTAGCTGTCATTGAGTCCCTTCTTCTCTGACTCAATAGTTAGCTACAGTATACCTACTCATCCTATTCTACTCCTCACCAGTGGTTGGTGGTGGAAGACAAAGCATATTGTCTTTGTGTGAATGTTCACCTCAGGGTGTACAATAAAGTTTTATCCCATTCCATTCTGTTCTACACCCGTGGTTGCTGGGTTACGAAGCGTATCCGTTGTGAGTACACCAGGTCGGCGACGTACAGCGCCAGGTTGATGAAGCTAAACACCGCCACGACAACCTTACTATCCCATGGACACCGGCCCCGCGGGCATGACGACGGTCGCTCTGGCGACCCGTACTTCCTGTCGAAGCAGAACACAGGCCAGACGACGGAGGCGCTGAGGTAGAGAAGAACCGCCAGGAGTGTGTAAACAACAACAAACCGGTCGAATGGTAATTTCAAACACCCTGTGCGACCGGACACGGTCAATATAACCACGACGGTTGTCATGGCAAAGCAGACGGCATAGACAACCACGCAGTAAATTGTAGCAACGTGACGAGAATACTCGCTCCCGTTCGCCAGAGCTCCGAAGATAATGCACGCCACGAAGCCCTGGACGACCTTGAGGAGGCCGGAGACGGTTGCCATGTAGCCCACGACCCGGCCCGGTTTGGCCCGGGAGAGGATCACCTCGGCGCCGTAGGCCAGGGAGCCAGCGATGGAGCAGACAGTGACGGCGACGCGGAAGTTCCGGACCTCACAGCCAGCGTAGGGGCACTCTGCTCTGACAAAGTAGACCGGGTACACAACCGAGGCTGTCACATACCTGGTGGAAGAGGAAGAGGAGAGGATAAGGAGATGTCATGTTTAGTGATGTCATGTTAGTGGTGTCACGGTTAGTCAGTGATGTCATGACGTTTCAGACTTGTTTGTTTCATTTTGATGATGTTATGATGATTACGGTGATGTGATGTCATACGTACATGAGGGTCGCCAGGGCGGCGAATGCCACCGTCAGGTTATCCCAGGAGACGGGCAGACAGGCATGGAGATGGGTGGCGTCCAGGAAGAACACCACCGTCGTCATGCCAAAGCACGCACACCACACCGCCATGCAGAACACGCCGTACGACCCGCCGCTGTAGCCCGCACTGTGGCTCACCATGGCGACCACCGAGCAGCCCAGGGCCAGCTGGGAGAGGCGGGCAGCGCCAAGCGAGGAGAAGACCGCCGCCTTGTTGAGGTACTGACCCCCCTGAGGGTTCATAGTCAGCAGTCAGGGTTCAGAGGTCAGGGTTCAGAGGTCAGAGGTCAAAGGGTTAGAGGTCAGAGGTGAGAGTTTGTGGGGTAAGGGGGGGGTGTCTGTCCTCTACTGGAGTAGGATGAAGTGGAAAACGTGACAACACAAAGCAAGTCTTGAATGTATCGACTCATGAACCAGGTGTGCTTGTGCATGGGTGGTTGCTTCTCGCTCCGCTGTCTCTGCCGGGACACTAGGGACTGTGTATTTTCTGGGTCTCTATTTATGTGTCAGTGACTCACGGTATGTCACAAAGAAAACATGTCAAAATGCAGCCGTCCCTTGTCGGCCTCGTGGGTGAAACTCTCTCTCTGGATCACACGTGTTTAGAAGAGCTTTGACTGATCCACTGTGCATACACATCAAATTGGCACACTCTTGTGTAGTCAGAATATCTTCTTGAGTCCATATATTTCTTGTGTCCTTACATATATATTTATTCCGTCCTCTGATATATTTCTTGAGTCCTTGAAAACTGGACGTCCATAAAATCCAGTACCGGTATTTACATCCAACTGCTGAATTCAAAAGAGCCGGCCCACCTTTTCCTCTTTTGAAGATACTTTTAGCCTCTGTCACAGCTTTTCTTCTCTTGGACGGTACAGTACAGTATCAGTTCTCATCTGTGAGTTAGCTTTGAGTTATCATAATTTTGTCATAACCCGGAATATAATCCCAGTATGTAATATCATGTAATAATCCAATATAATCCGGTCCAGTCACCTTGTCTGTCTTCCGATGGTCAAGCTTGAAGTCCTCAGGTCCACGACCACGCTTTGTGGGTGTCTGTCTGTTGCAGTACACACTCTCACTGACACCACCAAGACATGTGGCCCAAAAGCCACCTCTCTCTCTCTCTCTCTCTCTCTCTTTCCCTCTGCTCTCTCTCTATTGCTCTCCCCATCTCTCTCTCTCTCCTTCTCTCTCTCTCTCCTTCTCTCTCTGAGGAGACATGGAGGTGGTCAGTCAGTCAGTCAGACAGTGAAAGTTATTTAAATGCAAGGGTTGGGCCGATGGATGTGTGTGTGAGGGGTAAAGCACGCAGACACGTTCCAGACTCTAAGGAATGGAGAGAGATGACCAAGCTGACTATAAATAGAGACACATTCTACAAAGACATGAGGAGAGAGAGAGAGAAACAGGTCACATGAACTTTATAGAATATTGTAGGTTACTTTCAACAAGTTGACATTTGGCTTTTTATTAGTAGGTAGTCTAATGACTGAAGTTGACATTTGGCTTTTTATTAGTAGGTAGTCTTAATGACTGATCCCCAGCTTGAAATCGGCCTATTCATTATTACTATTCATTATTACTATTCATTATTACTATTCATTATTACTATTCATTATTACTATTCATTATTACTATTCATTCCCCAGCCTCGCCACTTCCACTGTCACCTGACCAGAGGGGTTGGGTTAAATGTGGAAGACACATTTCAGTTGAATGCATTCAGTTGTACAACTGACTAGGTATCCCCCTTTCCCTTTACCTTGTTTATTGTGATAGAAGAGAGCATGCGCTCTCTAACCTGGTATAACAACCTAGCCTGACGACTCACACTAAATTCTTCCACTGCTCTGTCGTTCGCTACAGAAGAAACACACGTCCGTGGGCATGGCGTAGTGCTTGGCCGTCCGTGGGCATGGCGTAGTGCTTGGCCGTCCGTGGGCATGGCGTAGTGCTTGGCCGTCCGTGGGCATGGCGTAGTGCTTGGCCGTCCGTGGGCATGGCGTAGTGCTTGGCCGTCCGTGGGCATGGCGTAGTGCTTGGCCGTCCGTGGGCATGGCGTAGTGCTTGGCCGTCCGTGGGCATGGCGTAGTGCTTGGCCGTCCGTGGGCATGGCGTAGTGCTTGGCCGTCCGTGGGCATGGCGTAGTGCTTGGCCGTCCGTGGGCATGGCGTAGTGCTTGGCCGTCTGTGGGCATGGCGTAGTGCTTGGCCGTCCGTGGGCATGGCGTAGTGCTTGGCCGGAGCAAGGAGTCTGCGTAGCCAAGGAACTAACAAGCGGCATGGACCAGGATATTGAGCCCTGTGTAAGAACTAGGAAGGTAGAAAACCAGTGAACCTTGAATGACATATCCTCTCATTCACTGGTAAATACTGCCATCTAGAAGGGATCAGTCTAACTGCAGTCACATTGTAGTAACGGCCCAAATGGAACCATATTGCCTCCTATATAGTGCACTACTTTTGACCAGAGCCCTATGAAACCCTGTGACCGTCTGTCACCAGAGCCAAGGAGGTTTCTACTGAGTGACCCCATCGTGACAACAGCTCTTCAATCTCAAGCTAGAGAAGGTGTGTGTGTGTGTGTGTGTGTGTGTATGTGTATGTGTGTGTGTCGGAGAAGGTGTTGAGGCTGGAGTAGTTTGGACAGTGGAATGGGGTTTCCTTTGGAAAAACCTCACCCCTTTAACCCCTAGTAGACTGACTGACTAGCCCAGTAGACTACCCCTCCTTCAGAAACAACAGGTCCAAAATGGTTAGTTGTTATTCATCTCTTGCCAATGAAGGTGTTTGAAGCTGAACCAAAGTGGACATTAATAGGGGGTTTCCTACCTGCGTGCCAATAGAGGTGTCTGAGTCTAAACTAAACCAGACAGTGGAAAGGTCCTACCTGGGGCCTGTTCATTAGACACCAAACAGAAGAAAATGGACTGAAACAAGGAGGGACTTCCTGGACTTGCCCAATAAGACATTCATTTGAGTTAATCGGTTGAAGCGCATTTAAAAACATGGTCCGTTGCCCTAATGAACTAGACCCTCTTACCTGGGTGCCCAATACAGGTGTTTGACGTAGAAGCAGGCCAGACAGGAAGGGTTTCCTCGCAGGGGTTTCCTCCAGGAACTCACAGCAGCAGGTTCTATACCTGGAACATACCATAACAGGGTTGTATTCACTAGGAAACAAATGGTCCGAAACAGGGAGAAGAAACACTTGTTTTCATTTTCTGTTGTAAAATGACTTGCTACAGTGTGCTCTAATGAATGTGACCAAGGATCCTACCTGTACCGAACGCCAACTCAGGTGTTTGAGGTTAATCCAAACTGGACAGGAGAGCTCGGAAAGAAACCCTCTGAAATACCCCCAATCATCCTACTTAAAAAACACTCCTCCCACCTGAATACCACTCGCCCTCCACAGCAGGTGTGTACAGACTGCAGACCTCCAACCCCTGCGCCTCCTCCACAACTCTCACCCTTCCTCCCCCATCAAAGACTGAGAGCAGTTGGAAGTAATTATAATATATAATAATATATAATAATAATATAATATGCAATTTAGCAGACGCTTTTATCCAAAGCGACTTACAGTCATGCGTGCATACATTTTTTTTGTGTATGGGTGGTCCCGGGGATCGAACCCACTACCTTGGCGTTACAAGCGCCGTGCTCTACCAGCTGAGCTACAGAGGACCACCATAATTACGACTCCTTGGGGTGTGTGTGTGAAAGAGAGAGAGCATGAGTGTACCATACCAGAATGTCTAGATCAAAGCCCCAGTCACCATGAGTCCAGGTAGGAACCTGAAAAACACAGGTACAGACACACACACACACTGATGCTACCACAGTGGGCCATTAAGCTATTGTGTCAATAAAGTTTATTCAAACAAACAACCGGACGTCACATCACAATGGCGGCCAGCACAACAGTGACAGTTCTGACTCCCAATGGAAGAAGACAAACCGTAAAAATATCGCCAAACACACCTTTGCTACAGGTAGGTAGTAATAAAGATGATTTCCTGCTCTCCCAGTCTGCGTTGAAAGGAACTTTCCTCCTTTTCTAGGTTATGAAAACGAGAGTGATCTTTCCATGTCGGCTGAACAATGACTGTTCAGTTTAGCCTGCTCGTTTCTCTCTCTGGGACTGCACAAAGTAAGTTGCTTCACTAGCTAACTTGTTTAGCTGATAGATAACCAATACTTTGTCTTTAGGTCCTCGAAGACGTCTGCAAGAAACAGGGATTTAATCCTGACGACCACGGTCTAAAGTGAGTTGAGAGCTTTGTTGTTAGCCTAGCTAGCTAACTTGGTCGCTAGACGACGTGCTAGCTCTGTGAACTGAAAGACTAGCTAGATATCCTCTTTATTACAACATTTGCCGTGAACGTTTTGTAGTGGTACCCAAATCATCAAACTGAACTATGATGAAGCTGTGATTGAGAGAGTGGAGGGGGAGTGATGGCTAGTTGTGTGCGCGCTCTGTCCATGCCCTTTATGTACGGGGCTCCGAACACTGCCCTTTCACTAAAGCCTCGCGCATCCATCTATCTATCCATCCATTCATGCATTCCTTTGACAGATTTCAGAGGAACGTTCTGGACCTGTCGCTCCAGTGGAGGTTTGCCAGCGTACCAAACAATGCCAAGCTGGAGGTGGTGCCCAGCACCCGGAAACAGACAGGGACCGACAGCCAGGTGGGTGAAACAACTAACGTGTGGCGTGCAGTATGACTATGTCCAGTTAAC
This sequence comes from Coregonus lavaretus, assembly GCF_964263955.1. Lineage (NCBI taxonomy): Eukaryota > Metazoa > Chordata > Actinopteri > Salmoniformes > Salmonidae > Coregonus > Coregonus lavaretus. The sequence goes on along the minus strand of NW_028166971.1, from coordinate 35,669 downwards.
AACATCCACTTTACTACTTCTGCTTCATTATGGTCATAACAACATGACTGCTGCATTTGATTTACTGTTCCATATTACCCCTTTGGATGTCAGACTGAGTACCTCTCTCTCTCACACTCTACCCACTCTCTTTATATTCCTCTCTCTCTCTGTCGCCCCTTCTTCTTCAATGAGGTTTAACAGCGGTTGGCATCCAATAAATGTTGCATTACCGCCACCTACTAGACTGGAGTACAACTCCCTTATACTTTGCTTAAAAAAATAAAATACTCTACCATCTAACACTCTCAAAAAAATAATAACACCCCCCTACTCCACTATTTGAATCTATTTAGTCCTACCTCAGGCCAACAACCTGAACGGATGGGACACCACCACTTAACACACCCTGTAACTCTTCTGATGTCAAGTCTCGCACACCCAAATACCTCTCTGCAGCTGCCACCACAACCTCAATTTTCTGTGACTTACGTTCCATCCCTGTAGTACAGTTGATAACCGTTGCTATAAATGCTAAGTATCCCTCTGTACTGGTACATATCTACTACTCACACGGCTCCTCTCAGGATCCCTCCCCTTTGACCCATCTTCCTCTACTTTCTTCACTGCCTCAGCATATGGCAACTTCTGCACTACTGTAACCCTGGAAACCTCAACCTGCCTGTCTGTCACTGAACATTTCTGATCCCCAGCCACATGGGCACCCCTACAATTAACACATGCAACTACTTTCCCCAATGCTACACATTCCTTTGTCTCATGCCCTTCTGTACACTTCTCACACACATAGGAACCTCCCTCCTACACACTGCTGCCCATAAGCTTGACACCTGTAACAACGTATTGTATTCCGCACAAAAGCTCGTACAGGATAACTTATGTATCCTAACATCACTTTGTCGGGCAAAGACTCAACATCAAAACTCAAAAGAACAGACAATGACTCCGTATTCCAAGTATACGTCTCCTTATGATAATACTGCACTTCTCCTGACATACATCTTGTTCTTGCCTTCTCAAGGGATGCCATTTAACCGGCTGTCACAATCTCCGTACAATAAGCACGAACCCATCGCCATTTTCAATCTCTCTCTCTCTCTCTACCCCTCTCTCTTTCTCTACCCCTCTTTCTCTCTCTCGCTCTCTCTCTCTCTCTACCTCTTTCTCTCCCTCGTTCTGACTCACAGCTCTCATCGAACATAGTTCCCCTGTTTGTATTCTTACATATTTTTGTTGTTGTTAGAAACACGTTTTAGGCATCCTTTTTAACTCTGTCGGTGTCCTGGGGGAAACATGTTTTCCGTGTTAGCTAGTCACCACAGTGAGTGATAGGTATACAACTGGCTGGGTCTGATTGGTAAACAACTGGCCGGGTCTGGATTAAGTTAACACATGTCATCATCCATCTGGGATGACGTCTGCTGTTTCCACTGGGGTTCTGAGAAGAGGTCAGGTCCTTTCTTAATGACATCATCAATCTGCTACCTGACAGCACCCGTGTCATCAACATGTGCCAAGTGACACAACATACTAACAACATGCATGTCGAGGTCACGTTCCACACCACCATAGACAGTCAGACACCATAACATAGTGAAATTCAATTGGCCTTAATGGCCATGTACTCTTATAATCTCCTCCGGCACAGCCAGAAGAGGACTGGCCACCCCTCAGAGCCTGGTTCCTCTCTAGGTTTCTTCCTAGGTTCCTGCCTTTCTAGGGAGTTTTTCCTAGCCACCGTGCTTCTACATCTACATCTGCATTGCTTGCTGTTTGGGGGTTTGGGCTGGCTTTCTGTATATCACTTTGTGACATCTGCTGATGTAAAAAGGGCTTTATATATACATTTTATTGATTGATTGATGACATTGGCTGTTTGTTTATGGTACAATGCATTTAACAGCCGTGTGAGTGTGGCTGGGTTCATGTCTGATCATTCTCTCAAAATGTGTTTTGTAAAACAATGTGTTTATATGTAATATGTTGTTAAGACTGTGTGTGGGTTATTTACATGTTACAGAGTCTAGATGTGGCAGACTATGAAAGCATTCTTACTGTGGTAAACAGTAACAACGTGGCCGTGTGTGTCAGAGTACAGATAGAGTAGCATGGTGTTTGAAGCTGTGCCCGTGTTGTGCTATAAACTTTAAAGTATTTAGGATAAAAATCTCTGTGATCATGGGTGTAGTTCTCTGGATGACTTCTGGCTCTGTGTGTGTTCTGTTTTCTGTGTGTGTTCTATAACAGTGTGTTGTATTCTCTCTGTGTGTTCCTCAGGTGCGTATTGCCCTGCAGATGGAAGATGGTTCCAGACTCCAGGGTTCTTTCTCCAGCGGACAGACACTGTGGGAGCTGCTCACACACTTTCCCCAGACCAGGTAGGTAGGTGTGTTTGTCACTGATTGCCCAAGTACAGTATGTTTATTGGAGTGGTCTTGTGTGTGTGTGTGTGTGTGTGTGTGCATGCACGTGTATTCCTCTCTCCAGTTTTGGCAGAGACCGGAGTGAGTGAGGTTTATTATAGTGCTGAACACTGCGATCAAAGAATCACAGACCAGGAGTGTGCCAAGTTACAACCACCTCTCCCCTCCTCTCCTCCTGCACTCTTTTCCTCCTCTCATCCCCCCTTCTTCTATCCCCTGTTTTCTTTCTCCTCTCTCCTCTCCAACCCCTCTACTCTCTCCTCTCCAACCCCTCTACTCTCTACTCTCCAACCCCTCTACTCTCTACTCTCTCCTCTCCAACCCCTCTACTCTCTACTCTCTCCTCTCTCTGCTCTCTGCTCTCTCCTCTACTGTCTCCTCTCTACTATCTACTCTCTACTGTCTACTACTCTCGACTCGACTCTATTCTCGACTCTCGACTCGACTCTCTACTCTCGACTCGACTCTCGACTCTACTCTCTACTCTCGACTCGACTCTACTCTCGACTCTACTCTCGACTCTACTCTCGACTCTACTCTCGACTCAACTCTCGACTCTACTCTCGACTCTACTCTCGACTCGACTCTCAACTCTACTCTACTCTCGACTCGACTCTACTCTCGACTCTACTCTCGACTCTACTCTCGACTCTACTCTCGACTCTACTCTCGACTCGACTCTCAACTCTACTCTACTCTCGACTCGACTCTCGACTCGACTCTCGACTCTCGACTCTTTACTCTCGACTCTACTCACGACTTTCCATATTGCCTTGAGTTTAGGAGCTCAATCTTTGCCAAGCTCATGGCACGCCCTTCACCCCCCTTCCTCACTAATCCCCAACCTGACCCACCCCCCTCCCTATCTTTCTTAGGGCCCTAATAAAATCAGCGTTGTGGAAGGGATCACGGAATCCAGACATTAAAACGGAATTCAACAATATTCAACATTTTATTGAATTTAGTAGGAAATCAACTAAATGTAATCAACTTAGTAGAAAATTAATTAATTTGCCAAAGTTAATCATAAGACATGAACAAGATGCATCAGTGATTTCTATTTTCCTGCAACTTTCTGAAATGGAAAAGAAATGCCCCTGTGTGTGGGGTGTGGGGTGTGTGTGTGTGTGTGTGGGGGGGGTGTGTGTGTGTGTCCGTGTGTGTGTGTGTCTATACTTTGTGTGGCCGTCAGCGACGATGCTAATGATAACCTTCTTCTGGTAGAGATGGAAAGGTTTTCCCCAAAACCTTCTCAATTAAATGTTAACTACAAAGTAGCCAATGCCAACCTGGCAGAATGATGTCATTAGATCATCAATCCAGTGTCCATTTGTTTAGCAAAACTCTCCAATCACATGAGCGCTACAGAACCATCACTAACCAAACATTTTTACATTGACATTTTAGTCATTTAGCAGACGCTCTTCCAGTTAGTGCATTCATCTTATGATAGCTAGGTGAGACAACCACATCCCAGTCATAGTAAGTACACTTCTCAATAGAGAAGCTATCCACAAAGTCAGAGCTAGAAAGAGGGAGGGGTTATTTTAGATACTCTTTGAAGAGGTAGGGTTTCAGGTGCTTTCAGGAAATGGGCAGGGACTCTGCTGCCATAGCTGGGAAGCTGGTTCCACCATTGGGGTGTCAGGACAGAGAAGAGCTTGGACTGGGCTGAGCGGGAGCTGCCCTCCCGTAGGGTTGGGGTGTAGGGTTTGAGCATAGCCTGAAGGTAGGGAGGGGCAGTTCCTCTTGCTGCTCCGTAGGCAATCACCATGGTCGTGTAGTGGACTACGATCTCTTCCTGGTGCTCACTTGCATTAAAGGGTAACTTCACCCCCCCCAAAAAAATAAAATAAATATATATATTATTTTCCCAGGCCTTAAAAGTGGTCCCCCGAGGTGGTTTAAGCATTGTTGTGGACCGAACATCCAATGTAGTTGTTTTTGAAAGTGGAAACCTGAAATAAATGGGAAAAACGGAAACCTGGAAAAGCAAAACGGAGAAAACTGAATTTAGGAAAAAAAATACATTTTATAGAGCCCTACTATCTTTGAGACCAGCTGTCCGTCCGTCACCCCTTTCATCCTCTCTGTGATGACATCTTTGCCACGGAAGCTTCCAGAATGAATGTTAGCTCCAGGTCCATTATGGTTCAGTGGTTTTTATGTAGACAAACACATGTACCACACACACATCTGTGACACACACACACACCCCGTTGCTCACACGTTGACTCACTTACTACTTCACACCTAACAGCTGAGACCACCCAGGTGTTTCACAGAATCCCTCTTGTTTTCTCTCATCCTCTGTCTCTCTCTTTTCTTCTCTACAGAGCGTCTGAGTTGTCTGAATCAGGATCCACTCCTGTCTGTGTTTACATGAGAGATGAGGTATGGCGTATCTCCCCCATCTCTCTCTCATCTCTCTCTCTCTCCCCCCTTTCTCTCTCTCCTTTCTCTCTCGCCCCTCTCCCCCTCTCTCTCTCCCCCTCTCCCCTCTCTCTCTCCCCCTCCCTCTCTCTCTTTCCCCCTCTCCCCCTTTCTCTCTCTCCCCTCTCCCCCCTTTCTCTCTCGCCCCTCTCCCCCTCTCTCTCTCCCCCTCTCCCCTCTCTCTCTCCCCCTCCCTCTCTCTCTTTCCCCCTCTCCCCCTTTCTCTCTCTCCCCCCTCCCCCCTCTCTCTCACTCTCTCTCCCCCCTCCCCATCTCTCCCCCTCCCCTCTCTCTCTCCCCCCTCTCTCTCCCCTTTCTCTCTCCCCCCTCCCCCTTTCTCTCTCTTTCCACCCTTCCCCCTTTCTTTCTCTCTCCCCCTCCCCCCTTTCTCTCTCCTCCCTCCCCCTCTCTCTCCTCCCTCCCCGCTCTCACTCTCTCTCCCCCTTTCTCTCCCTCCCCGCTCTCACTCTCTCTCCCCTCTCTCCCCCTCCCCCTTTCTCTCTCTTTCCCCCTCTCTCCCCCTCCCCCCTCTCACTCTCTCCCCCCTCCCCCATCTCTCCCACCCCCCTCTTTCTCTCTGTTGATCAACGTTTGATGATGACACTGACACGTGGGTGTGTGTTTAGGTGAGTGGAGAGGATGCTCTAAAGAAGGCCACTCTGAAGTCTCTGGGACTCACAGGAGGAAGTGCCATAGTCAGGTTGGTTCCTCGACAACATATCCTCAACATTTACAGCATACATTATAGCTATGAGCTATTACTTTTTTTGGTGTTTTATTAGGATCTCTATTAGCTGTTGCAAAAGCAGCAGCTGCTCTTCCTGGGGTCCACACAAAACATGAAACAACATGATGTAATACAGAACATTTAATAGACAAGAACAGCTCAAGGACAGAACTACATAAAACATTTTTTATTTAAAGGCACACGTAGCCTACATATCAATACATACACACAAACTATCTAGGTCAAATAGGGGAGAGGTGTTGCTTTATCTGTTTTTTTAAACCAGGTTTGCTGTTTATTTGAGCAATATGAGATGGAACAGAGTTCCATGCAATAATGGCTCTATATAATACTGTACGCTTTCTTGAATTTGTTCTGGATTTGGGGACTGTGAAAAGACCCCTGGTGGCATGTCTGGTGTGGTAAGTGTGTGTGTCAGAGTGGTGTGTAAGTTGACTATGCGCACAATTTGGGATTTTCAACACATTGTTTCTTATAAAAAGAAGAAGTGATGCAGTCAGTCTCTCCTCAAATCTTAGCCAAGAGAGACTGGCATGCATAGTATTTATATCAGCCCTCTGATTACAATGAAGAGCAAGATGTGCCGCTCTGTTTTGGGCCAGCTGCAGCTTAACTAGGTCTTTCCTTGCAGCACTCGACCACACGACTGGGCAATAATCAAGATAAGAGTAAACTAGAGTCTGCAGGACTTGCTTTATGGAGTGCTGTGTCATAAAAGCAGAGCATCTCTTTATTACAGACAGACCTCTCCCCATCTTTACAACCATTGAATCTATATGTTTTGACCATGATAGTTTACAATCTAAGGTAACGCCAAGTAATTTAGTCTCCTCAACTTGTTCAACAGCCACACCATTCATTACCAGATTCAGCTGAGGTCTAGAACTTAGGGAATGATTTGTACCAAATACAATGCTCTTAGTTTTAGAGATGTTCAGGACCAGTTTATTAGTGGCCACCCATTCCAAAACAGACTGCAACTCTTTGTTAAAGGTTTCGGTGACTTCATTAGCTGTGGTTGCTCATGCGTATATGGTTGAATCATCAGCATACATGGACACACATGCTTTGTTTAATGCCAGTGGCAGGTCATTGGTAAAAATAGAAAAGAGTAGAGGGCCTAGAGAGCTGCCCTGTGGTACTCCACACTTTACATGTTTGACATTAGAGAAGCTTCCATTAAAGACAACTCTTTGAGTTCTATTAGATAGATAGCTCTGAATCCACGATATGGCAGAGGTTGAAAAGCCATAACACGTACGTTTTTTCAACAACAGTTTATGGTCAATAATATCAAAGGCTGCACTGAAATCTAACAGTACAGCTACCACAATCTTCTTATTTCTTTCATCCAATCTTCAGTCATTTGTCAGTGCAGTGCATGTCGAGTGCCCTTCCCTATAAGCATGCTGAAAGTCTGTTGTTAATTTGTTTACAGAGAGATAGCATTGTCTTTGGTCAAACACAATTTTTTCCAACAGTTTGCTAAGAGCTGGCAGCAAGCTTATAGGTCTGCTGTTAAAACCAGTAAAGGCCGCTTTACCATTCTTGCGTAGCGGAATGACTTTGGCTTCCCTCCAGGCCAGAGGACAAAGACTTTCCTCTAGGCTCAGATTAAAGATATGACAGATAGGAGTGGCTATAGAGTCAGCTACCATCCTCAGTAGCATTCCATCTAAGTTGTCAATGCCAGGAGGTTTGTCATTATTGATCGAAAACAATAATTTTCCCACCTCTCCCACACGAACTTTACAAAATTCAAACTTGCAAGGCTTTTCTTTCTTTATTATTTTTTTATGCATGAATACGACGGCTCACTGTTCATTGTTGGCATTTCCTGCCTAAGTTTTCACACTTTGCCAATGAAGTAATCATTAAAATAATTGGCAACATCAAATGGTTTTGTGACGAATAATCCATCTGATTCGATGAAAGGTGGAGTTGAATTTCTCTTTCTGCCCATAATTTCATTTAAAGTACTCAAGTTTTTTTTACATCATTCTTTATATCATTGATCTTGGCTTCATAATACAGTTTCTTCTTCTTTTTGTTGAGTTTAGTGACATAATTTCTCAATTTACTGTAAGTCAACCAGTCAGATGTGCAGCCAGACTTATCAGCCACTCCTTTTCCCCATCTCTTTCAACCACACAGTTGTTCAATTCCTCATCAATCCATGGAGCCTTAACAGTTCTAACATTTAGTTTCTTAACAGGTGCATGTTTATCAATAATTGGAAGAAGCAATTCCATAAATTCATCAAGTGCATCGTCTGGATGTGCCTTATTAATCACATCAGACCAACATACATTTTTGACATCATCCATCTTTTGTATGATCTCTTATACACTATTTTAGGCCCAGCTGTTGGAAACTTTGGCTTTCCTGGATATAGCCACTATATTGTGATCACTGCATCCAATGGGTACGGATACAGCTTTAGAACAAAGCACTGCCACTGATGGGGAACAGAAGGGTGGCTATGGTGATGGTGATGAAGATGAAGAGTATGTAGATGATGTCATTCCTCTCTGCCTTTCTACAGGTTTTTACTGAAGAAGACCAAATCGCCAGGCAACGGAGACGATGACGGCATGGAGACGGCTTCCACGGCGACAGATCCCATCGCCAAGGAAACCAAGCCCCGCCCGTTACCCCCCTTCGAACCACCTCTCTCACAACCAGAACGTGCGGAGCTGCCGTCAATCAAAAAGGAGAGCCCTGATAGGCCGGTTGAGACTGCGGATGCCCCAGTCCCCTCGGCCGCTGGCAGTACACTTCCTGGCAAACAGGAAGCGGAAACGGTTCCAAACTCCCAAAATGCGGTGCGGCCTAAAAGCAGTCCCTTCGGGGGAGTGAAGAGGGAGGAAGAGGGGGATGGAGAGAGGGCGGGACCATCTGGTCAGTGCTCCGCTCATCCTTCCACCTCCTCCTCTTCCTCTCCTCCCTCCGCTCCCTTCATCCCTTTCTCTGGAGGGGGTCAGAGGCTGGGGGGTCCGGGGGCGAGCGGAGTAGGAGCATCATCATCATCACTACCATCAGTGGTTGGAGGGCCGCCCAAAGCCAAGAAATCTAAACCTGACAACGCCAAGGTGAGACCTGTACCTACTACCCAATGTCTTCTCAATGTACTCTGTTGATAAGAAATGGTCAAGTGAATAGATACATTAATGAATGAGTGATCGATGGTATGTTCTAGATGTTCCTGTTCTGTTTCTATCTCTCAGCGCCAAGCCAGTGACAAACAGGATGACTGGGCTGTGGTAGAGGAGTTTCTGGAGGTAAAGTTGATCGTGTTGATGTTGTTCAGCTGGGTTGAAGAGACCATTTCATTAATTGAATACTTCCATGGAGAAATCTCTGTCTTTTACTCAGGCCTGTTGAGTGTCTCCCCTATTGTTTATATAGAAACAGTCAGACAGACCAACACACAGATACTGCTGTCACCTCTCCAGACAGATACACATTTCTACTGCTGTCACCTCTCCAGACAGATACACATTTCTACTGCTGTCACCTGCTGTCACCTACAGACAGATACAGTCCTTTACATTTCTACTGCTGTCACCTCTCCAGACAGATTCAGTCCTTTACATTTCTACTGCTATCACCTCTCCAGACAGATACAGTCCTTTACATTTCTACTGCTGTCACCTCTCCAGACAGATACAGTCCTTTACATTTCTACTGCTGTCACCTCTCCAGACAGATACAGTCCTTTACATTTCTACTGCTGTCACCTCTCCAGACAGATACAGTCCTTTACATTTCTACTGCTATCACCTCTCCAGACAGATACAGTCCTTTACATTTCTACTGCTGTCACCTCTCCAGACAGATACAGTCCTTTACATTTCTACTGCTGTCATGTCTGCAGCCGTTGAGATGTCTCTCTCTCTCTCTCTCTCTCTCTCTGTCTGTATGTCTATGTCTCTGTCTCTGTCTCTGTCTGTGTGTCTGTCTGTCTGTCTCCTCTACAGCCGGTGGACAGGGAACCCCTGATCTACCACATGGACTCTGGGGCGCGTCGCTACGGCAACGAACAGGACTTGCCAGACGAGTTCTTCGAGGTGACTGTGGACGACATCCGCAAACGCTTCGCTCAGCTGAAGAGTGAGAGGTGAGACTCATTTGGGAAGGAGAGACTGAGAGCGAGAGGAAGACGGGAGGAGAGGTGGGGGAGAGAAGATAATAAACATGGAAGGAGAGCGGAAGGAAGAGGGGGAAATGGAGAGGAAATGAAGTGAGAGGTGACACTTTGGGGAAGAGGGAAGGAAAGATGGAGAAGAAATGAAAAGTGAGAGATGACACTTTGGGTAAGAAGGAAGAGGAAGGAGAGATGAAGAGGAGAGAAAGTTGCTTGGGTTTTGATTTGTATAGAGCGAGAAAGCGTCAGTGAGATTGAACAAGGGAGATATGGAGAGACTGAAAAGAGATCTCATCTCTACTAAACAGTCAAATGTCATTTACATTTGAGTCATTTAGCAGACGCTCTTATCCAGAGCCAATTTCAGGATCTATTAGGGTTAAGTGCCTTGCTCAAGGGCACATCGGCAGATTTTTCACCTAGTCGGTTTGAGGATTCGAACCAGCGACCTTTCGGTTACTGGCCCAATGCTCTTAACTGTCATGAGAAAATCTGGGATCTGTTTTTACCTCCTGGATTTAGTTTGTTAGGATTACCCAATGAGGTCATGTATAAACAAAAGTAAGAAGAGCAGATCTGGGATCAGTTTTTACCTGCTAATGGTTAAGGTCTGAAAGCAGTCAGTTGGGGAATTTCTAAATGGGTTTATATATAAACTCAAATTATAGTATGCCAATGACTTAATTAGAAGTTTGGAGTTAGACTAGGGAATGCTGCGAAAGGTTGCTCTGTGTGTGCGTGCGCCTGATTGCTTCTTTACGAGGCCTTCTTCAAAATAGATGTCTGCCTCCCTGATCCCTGTGTGACACCACACTAGACAGATTATCACGGCTAGAATTACATTGACCACAGTGATCTAACACACACACACATTAAAAAGTCAACTGTAAATCATCTCTCTCCCCCCGCTCTCTCTCTCTCTCTCCTTCTCTCCCCCTCTCCTTCTCTCCTCTCACCCCCTTCTCTCTACTCCCTCTCTCCCCTCTCTCTCTCACCTCTCTTCCCTCCCTCTCTCCCCTCTCTCTCTTTCCTCTCTCTCCTCCATCCCTCTCGCTTCTCTCTCTCTCTCTCTCCTTCTCTCCTCTCACCCCCTTCTCTCTCTCCTCTCCTCTCTCAATTCAATTCAATTTAAGGGCTTCATTGGCATGGGAAACATATGTTAACATTGCCAAAGCAAGTGAAGTAGATAGTCAACAAAAGTGAAATGGACAATAAATATGACCAGTAAACATGACACTCTCTCTCCTCCCTCTCTCTAGGAGGGTGCTAGAGGAGGCTCCTCTGATGACTAAAGCTCTGAGAGAATCTCAGATGAAGGATAAGATGGACAGATACCCCCGAGTGAGTTGTGTGTGTGTGTGTGTGTGTGTGTGTGTGTGTGTGTGTGTGTGTGTGTGTGTGTGTCAGATACCCTTTAGTTGAAAATTGATTTAATTCATGAATTGGAATTTCTCCTAAATGTATATGGACTTGACCACTAACCTGGAGGTGGATGCCAATAGTAGTCCTGAATCTGTTACTACAGTAACATTAGCAATACAATAATAAGACGTGTGTGTGTGTCCAGGTAGTTCTGAGGGTCCAGTTCCCTGACAGACGTGTTCTACAGGGATTCTTCAGACCTCTAGAGACAGGTAGATCTCTCTTCCTCTAAACCCTTCTCTCTCTCTCTATCCCTCTCTCTCTCTATCCCTCTCTCTCTCTTTCTTTCTCTCTCTCTCTCTCTCTCTCTCTCTCTCTCTCTCTCTCTCTCTCTCTCTCTCTCTCTCTCTCTCTCTTCCTCTGTCCCTCTCTCTCTCTCTCTCTCTCTCTCTCTCTCTCTGTCTCCTTTTATTAGTAACTATGTACAGTGTTGACTCTAGAGACAGGTAGTTGATATCTCTCTGACATTGGAATGAAACTGTGACCATAGAGATGTGATGGAATAACCAGGTGGTGTTTTCAACTGTCCGTCCAGTTGCTGCTCTGAGGCACTTTGTGAAGAGCCACCTGCAGGACCCCCAACTACCCTTCTACCTGTGTGAGTATCGTTACTCTCTCTCTCGCTCCATCTCTCTCTCTCTCCATCTCTCTCTCGCTCCATCTCTCTCCATCTCTCTCTCGCTCCATCTCTCTCTCTCTCCATCTCTCTCTCTCTCCATCTCTCTCTCTCTCTCTCTCCATCTCTCTCTCTCTCTCGCTCCATCTCTCTCTCTCTCCATCTCTCTCTCTCTCCATCTCTCTCTCGCTCCATCTCTCTCTCTCTCTCCATCTCTCTCTCGCTCCATCTCTCTCTCTCTCCATCTCTCTCTCTCTCCATCTCTCTCTCTCTCTCGCTCCATCTCTCTCTCTCTCCATCTCTCTCTCGCTCCATCTCTCTCTCTCTCTCTCCATCTCTTTCTCTGCATCTCTCTCAATCAATCTAATTTATACTGAACAAAAATATAAATGTCTGGCCTCTTTTATTTCAGCTCATGAAACATGGGACCAACACTTTACATGTTGGGTTTATATTTTTGTTCAGTATATTTATAAAGCCCTTTTTCCATCAGCAGATGACACAAAGTGCTTATACAGAAACCCAGCCTATAACCCCAGAGAGCAGCAATGCAGATGTAGAAGCATGGTGGCTAGGACAGAGAGGGGGGCGGGGCAGGGAGGGAGGGACGATGCAGCACGTCCGGTGAACAGGTCTGGGGTCCAGAGCCACAGGCAGAACAGCAGAAACTGGATTTGCAGCACGACCAGGTGGACTGGGGACGGGGACAGCCAGGAGTCCTGAGGCATGGCTCTAGGGCTCAGGTCCTCAGGGAGAAGGGAGGGAGGGGGGAGAGGGAGAGAAGAATCTCTCTCCATCTCTCTCATTTTGGATATAAATATCCTTTCCTCTCTTCCAGTCATCGCTCCTCCTAAAACCATTCTGGAGGACCCAACAGCCACCCTCTTCCAGGTAAGGCTCCTGTCACACCCACCCCCCCCCCCCTCTCCTACATCTCTTCTTTATATATCTCTTCCAGGTAAGGTTCTTCATATCTCTAAAGAATGGAATGAAATTGGACTGGTAAACTTGATCAGTGTAAAGTATTAATTAGGGTTCTAGTGGGGTTGAAACAGCATAGAGACAGTGTTAGAGCCGATTTGGGCATATTTTGTATAAAAGACTGAACATACTGAGCTCCATGTACATTTGTGTAAATATATTAAATATTAATGTATATGATGAAATATTAGGTACGTACCTTTATGATTTATTTACCGGATTGAGATATATTCCTTTGTTATTAGTGTAACTCAGTTTTTGGCCCCCCCTCTTGCCCATTCATTGTACTGTGTTAATTGTGTTAGTATAAAGGCAGGAAGTTGGGCCTTCGGGGGGAGGAGTCCTTGCTAGATGCGGGAGCGGTATAGTTTTTTGACCATATAGACATACAGAAATACAGACAGACAGGTCATATTATATTATGTATTTGCATTTCAAGTAATCTCTGCTTTAAGTTGATTGGAGAATACCTTTTTGTTAGATAAGAAGAATAAACATTTTTTGTTGCACTATATCCCTGGATCTCATTGAATGTTTGGCTGTTTGGAAACGTTGAGTGTGGACTGTATGCGTCCGAAACAACCCCGCTTCAGGCTAGGGCAGTGGCTATGGTAAAGAGGAAAGGAAGCCACTACAGACAGAAACCATACACAATAACAACAACTACCTAAATGTTTCACTTTTTATTAGGTGGGAAAAAGACTGCACACACAACACAAGGAATTGTCATGTGCTTTAGAAAAATAACTTTCCCTCTCTCTCTCCCTCCGTCTGTTGCTCTCTTCTCTCCTATCCTCTTTCTCCTCCTCTCTCTGTGTCCTTCCTCTGTTTTGATCTGGGGTGAGGAGAGAGAAAGAAGGGGGAAGGGGGGAGGCAGTGTTTGATGTTGAGAGCGAGAGAGAGAGAGAGATATATATATATATATATACTGGAGCCATTTTCATCTCACACACAATCTTCAATCACTTTGTGTCATGTCACAGAAGGAATGTTTCCCATCCCAACAATCCTTTGATACCAGGCCTCCCCCTCTATCTCTCCCCCCGCCTATTGAGACGTCCAGTGCCAAAGGGAGCATGGTGTGCCCAGGGAGAGATTGGTGGAATGTCTGTTATCCCATTGATACACATTGTTTCCTGTTCAAAGAGCCTCTAATAATAGTAATTAACAGCTCTTCCCATAATAGAAACCAGGGGGACCAGAGAGAGAGGGAGGAGGAGGGAGAGAGGTAGAGAGAGGACAGCGGGGGGAGGACTGAGGGTAGAGGGGTAGAGAGAGGACAGAGGGGAGAGGACTGAGGGGAGAGAGGTAGAGAGAGGACAGCGGGGGGAGGACTGAGGGTAAAGGGGTAGAGAGAGGGGAGAGGGGTAGAGAGAGGACAGAGGGGGGAGGACTGAGGGGAGAGAGGTAGAGAGAGGACAGAGGGGGGAGGACTGAGGGGAGAGAGGTAGAGAGAGGATGGGGGAGAAGGGTAGAGGGGTAGAGAGAGGAGGAGGGTAGAGGGGTAGAGAGAGGACAGGGGGGAGGAGGGGAGGGGGTAGAGAGAGAGGACGAGGGATGGAGGGGTAGAGAGAGGACGGGGGGGTGAGAGGGGTAGAGGGAGGACGGGGGGGTGAGAGGGGTAGAGAGAGGACGGGGGAGGATGGAGGGGTAGAGAGGACGGGGGGTGAGAGGGGTAGAGAGGACGGGGGAGGATGGAGGGGTAGAGAGAGGACGGGGGGATGGAGGGGTAGAGGGAGGACGGGGGGGTGAGAGGGGTAGAGAGAGGACGGGGGAGGATGGAGGGGTAGAGAGAGGACGGGGGGAGGATGGAGGGGTAGAGAGAGGACGGGGGGAGGATGGAGGGGTAGAGAGAGGACGGGGGGGTGAGAGGGGTAGAGAGAGGACGGGGGGTGAGAGGGGTAGAGAGAGGACGGGGGAGGATGGAGGGGTAGAGAGAGGACGGGGAGGATGGAGGGGTAGAGAGAGGACGGGGGGATGGAGGGGTAGAGAGAGGACGGGGGAGGATGGAGGGGTAGAGAGAGGACGGGGGAGGATGGAGGGGTAGAGAGAGGACGGGGGGAGGATGGAGGGGTAGAGGGAGGACGGGGGGGTGAGAGGGGTAGAGAGAGGACGGGGGAGGATGGAGGGGTAGAGAGAGGACGGGGGGGTGAGAGGGGTAGAGAGAGGACGGGGGGGTGAGAGGGGTAGAGAGAGGACGGGGGAGGATGGAGGGGTAGAGAGAGGACGGGGGAGGATGGAGGGGTAGAGAGAGGACGGGGGGAGGATGGAGGGGTAGAGAGAGGACGGGGGGAGGATGGAGGGGTAGAGAGAGGACGGGGGGAGGATGGAGGGGTAGAGAAAGGACGGGGGGAGGATGGAGGGGTAGAGAGAGGACGGGGGAGGATGGAGGGGTAGAGAGAGGACGGGGGGGTGAGAGGGGTAGAGAGAGGACGGGGGAGGATGGAGGGGTAGAGAGAGGACGGGGGGAGGATGGAGGGGTAGAGAGAGGACGGGGGAGGATGGAGGGGTAGAGAGAGGACGGGGGAGGATGTAGGGGTAGAGAGAGGACGGGGGGAGGGTGGAGGGGTAGAGAGAGGACGGGGGGATGGAGGGGTAGAGAGAGGACGGGGGAGATGGAGGGGTTGAGAGAGGACGGGGGGGATGGAGGGGTAGAGAGAGGGGGGGGTGGAGGGGTAGGGAGGACGGGGGGAGGATGGAGGGGTAGAGAGAGGACGGGGGGAGGATGGAAGAGAGGACGGGGGAGAGGGGAGGGTAGAGAGAGGACGGGAATATGGAGGGGTAGAGAGAGGACGGGGGGAGAGGGGAGGGTAGAGAGAGAAGGTGGGAGATGGAGGGGTAGAGAGAGGACGGGGGGAGGATGGAAGAGAGGACGGGGGAGAGGGGAGGGTAGAGAGAGGACGGGAATATGGAGGGGTAGAGAGAGGACGGGGGGAGAGGGGAGGGTAGAGAGAGAAGGTGGGAGATGGAGGGGTAGAGAGAGGACGGGGGGAGAGGGGGGGGATGATATGGGGTGTGTCTTTATCCTCAGCAGACAGTACTAGAGATGTTTTTAACTGTCTGTCTGTCTGTCTCTCAGGTGAACAGTATGGTCAGAATAATCCAACTTTACTCTTCCACACTCTGCCTGTCTGTCTTCACCACAGATAGTTGTCTCCCCTGTAATCACCAGTCTAACTGTCAACCATTAGAACCATCAGCACCATTAAAACCTTTAACTTTAAGGTGTTGGGATTGAGGGGTTGGGTGTTTTGCTCTCATGGTTTTCCCAACCGCTTGATGAGCTCTCGTTTTGTGGTTCACTTCAAACTGAACTGTGAGCCGCCATGTTTGGTGATGGCAAAGAAGTTGTTTGAGCGCTATAAGTAGATTTATTTCAAACTAGCGTCTCTCCTCCTCTCTCTCCAGGCTAACCTATTCCCTGCTGCCCTGGTGTACCTTGGTTCTGAGGTCAAGACAGGTCAGTCTCCTGTTACCTCTCTTTGATTCAAACACGTTGACATGAAGGAGGTGAGTCTGGTGATGATGATGATGATGAAGGAGGTGTGTTCTCTCTTCACAGAGAGTTACTTACAGAGAGATCTCCTGGACTCCAGTGTCTCGTCCCTACAAGCAGACCAGGCCATTGCTGGGTAGGTCTACTATTGACATTTAACAACCAAACCAAAACAACAACACGTGTTATTTGTGGTGTGTATGTTGTGTGAGTGTAAGCAGGAGAGGATCAGGAAAGCTTGTTGGTGGAACTGCCCCATCGTCTTGGCAACACGGCTCGGCTGTGTATCCCCGGGCAACTGCTCTATTTTACTGTCACAGCGCTGTCATTGTCGGAATCCCTTTGAAGGGTTCCGACCAAACGCGCACTCGCTCACACACCACTTCCCCATTTCCCAAAAATGCCCCCCCCACCTGTTGCCCTCTACGCCATCAGTCAAGGACACACTCATTAACCCATCTCCCTCTTTCATCCACCCCTACCTCTCTCTACCTCTCCACCCTTACCTCTCCACCCTTACCTCTCTCTACCTCTCCACCCCTACCTCTCTCTACCTCTCCACCCTTACCTCTCCACCCTTACCTCTCTCTACCTCTCCACCCCTACCTCTCTCTACCTCTCCACCCCTACCTCTCTCTACCTCTCCACCCCTACCTCTCTCTACCTCTCCACCTTTACCTCTCTCTACCTCTCCACCCCTACCTCTCTCTACCTCTCCACCCCTACCCCTCTCTACCGCTCCACCCCTACCCCTCTCTACCTCTCCACCCCTACCCCCCTCTACCTCTCCACCCCTACCCCCTCTACCTCTCCACCCCTACCTCTCTCTACCTCTCCACCCCTACCCCTCTCTACCTCTCCACCCTACCCCTCTCTACCTCTCCACCCCTACCTCTCTCTACCTCTCCACCCCTACCCCTCTACCTCTCCACCCCTACCTCTCTCTACCTCTCCACCCCTACCCCTCTACCTCTCCACCCCTACCTCTCTCTACCTCTCACCCCTACCCCTCTACCTCTCACCCCTACCTCTCTCTACCTCTCCACCCCTACCCCTCTCTACCTCTCCACCCCTACCCCTCTCTACCTCTCTCTCTCTACCTCTCCACCCTACCCCTCTCTACCTCTCTCTCTCTACCTCTCCACCCCTACTACCTCTCTCTCTCTACCTCTCCACCCCTACCTCTCTCTACCTCTCCACCCCTACCTCTCTCTACCTCTCCACCCCTACCTCTCTCTACCTCTCTCTACCTCTCCACCCCTACCCCTCTCTACCTCTCCACCCCTACCCCTCTCTACCTCTCCACCCCTACCCCTCTCTACCTCTCCACCCCTACCTCTCTCTACCTCTCCACCCTTACCTCTCTCTACCTCTCCACCCCTACCCCTCTCTACCTCTCCACCCTTACCTCTCTCTACCTCTCCACCCCTACCTCTCTCTACCTCTCCCTACCTCTCCACCCCTACCTCTCTCTACCTCTCCACCCCTACCTCTCTCTACCTCTCTCTACCTCTCCACCCCTACCCCTCTCTACCTCTCCACCCCTACCTCTCTCTACCTCTCTCTACCTCTCCACCCCTACCTCTCTCTACCTCTCTCTACCTCTCCACCCCTACCTCTCTCTACCTCTCCACCCCTACCTCTCTCTACCTCTCCACCCCTACCTCTCTCTACCTCTCTCTACCTCTCCACCTTTACCTCTCTCTACCTCTCCACCCCTACCTCTCTCTACCTCTCCACCCCTACCTCTCTCTACCTCTCTCTACCTCTCCACCTTTACCTCTCTCTACCTCTCCACCCCTACCTCTCTCTACCTCTCCACCCCTACCTCTCTCTACCTCTCCACCCCTACCTCTCTCTACCTCTCTCTACCTCTCCACCCCTACCTCTCTCTACCTCTCCACCCCTACCTCTCTCTACCTCTCCACCCCTACCTCTCTCTACCTCTCTCTACCTCTCCACCCCTACCTCTCTCTACCTCTCCACCCCTACCTCTCTCTACCTCTCTCTACCTCTCCACCCCTACCCCTCTCTACCTCTCCACCCCTACCTCTCCACCCCTACCTCTCTCTACCTCTCTCTACCTCTCCACCCATACCTCTCTCTACCTCTCCACCCCTACCTCTCTCTACCTCTCCACCCCTACCCCTCTCTACCTCTCCACCCCTACCCCTCTCTACCTCTCCACCCCTACCTCTCCACCCCTACCCCTCTCTACCTCTCCACCCCTACCTCTCTCTACCTCTCTCTCTCTACCTCTCCACCCCTACCCCTCTCTACCTCTCCACCCCTACCTCTCTCTACCTCTCCACCCCTACCTCTCTCTACCTCTCCACCTTTACCTCTCTCTACCTCTCCACCCCTACCTCTCTCTACCTCTCCACCTTTACCTCTCTCTACCTCTCCACCCCTACCTCTCTCTACCTCTCCACCCCTACCCCTCTCTACCTCTCCACCCCTACCCCTCTCTACCTCTCCACCCCTACCTCTCTCTACCTCTCCACCCCTACCCCTCTCTACCTCTCCACCCCTACCCCTCTCTACCTCTCCACCCCTACCCCTCTCTACCTCTCCACCCCTACCCCTCTCTACCTCTCCACCCCTACCTCTCTCTACCTCTCCACCCCTACCTCTCTCTACCTCTCCCTACCTCTCCACCCCTACCTCTCTCTACCTCTCCACCCCTACCTCTCTCTACCTCTCCACATTTACCTCTCTCTACCTCTCCACCCCTACCTCTCTCTACCTCTCCACCTTTACCTCTCTACCTCTCCACCCCTACCTCTCTCTACCTCTCCACCCCTACCCCTCTCTTACCTCTCCACCCCTACCCCTCTCTACCTCTCCACCCCTACCTCTCTCTACCTCTCCACCCCTACCCCTCTCTACCTCTCCACCCCTACCCCTCTCTACCTCTCCACCCCTATCCCTCTCTACCTCTCCACCCCTACCCCTCTCTACCTCTCCACCCCTACCCCTCTACCTCTCCACCCCTACCCCTCTCTACCTCTCCACCCCTACCTCTCTCTACCTCTCCACCCCTACCTCTCTCTACCTCTCCACCTTTACCTCTCTCTACCTCTCCACCCCTACCTCTCTCTACCTCTCCACCCCTACCCCTCTCTACCTCTCCACCCCTACCTCTCCACCCCTACCTCTCTCTACCTCTCTCTACCTCTCCACCCCTACCTCTCTCTACCTCTCCACCCCTACCCCTCTCTACCTCTCCACCCCTACCCCTCTCTACCTCTCCACCCCTACCTCTCTCTACCTCTCCACCCCTACCTCTCTCTACCTCTCTCTACCTCTCCACCCCTACCTCTCTCTACCTCTCCACCCCTACCTCTCTCTACCTCTCCACCTTTACCTCTCTCTACCTCTCCACCCCTACCTCTCTCTACCTCTCCACCTTTACCTCTCTCTACCTCTCCAACCCTACCTCTCTCTACCTCTCCACCCCTACCCCTCTCTACCTCTCCACCCCTACCTCTCTCTACCTCTCCACCCCTACCTCTCTCTACCTCTCCACCTTTACCTCTCTCTACCTCTCCACCCCTACCTCTCTCTACCTCTCCACCTTTACCTCTCTCTACCTCTCCACCCCTACCCCTCTCTACCTCTCCATCCCTACCCCTCTCTACCTCTCCACCCCTACCCCTCTCTACCTCTCCACCCCTACCCCTCTCTACCTCTCCACCCCTACCCCTCTCTACCTCTCCACCCCT
Source organism: Coregonus lavaretus (assembly GCF_964263955.1). Taxonomy (NCBI): domain Eukaryota; kingdom Metazoa; phylum Chordata; class Actinopteri; order Salmoniformes; family Salmonidae; genus Coregonus; species Coregonus lavaretus. Next base: position 15,678 of record NW_028166971.1, on the reverse strand, counting down.
ACCTCTCTCTACCTCTCTCTCTCTACCTCTCCATCCCTACCCCTCTCTACCTCTCCATCCCTACCCCTCTCTACCTCTCCACCCCTACCCCTCTCTACCTCTCCACCCCTACCTCTCTCTACCTCTCCACCCTACCCCTCTCTACCTCTCTCTACCTCTCTCTACCTCTCCACCCCTACCCCTCTCTACCTCTCCACCCCTACCTCTCTCTACCTCTCCACCCCTACCTCTCTCTACCTCTCCACCCCTACCCCTCTCTACCTCTCCACCCCTACCTCTCTCTACCTCTCCACCCCTACCTCTCTCTACCTCTCTCTACCTCTCCACCCCTACCCCTCTCTACCTCTCCACCCCTACCCCTCTCTACCTCTCCACCCCTACCCCTCTCTACCTCTCCACCCCTACCTCTCTCTACCTCTCCACCCCTACCTCTCTCTACCTCTCCACCCCTACCTCTCTCTACCTCTCTCTACCTCTCCACCCCTACCTCTCTCTACCTCTCCACCCCTACCTCTCTCTACCGCTCCACCCCTACCTCTCTCTACCTCTCCACCCCTACCCCTCTCTACCTCTCCACCCCTACCTCTCTCTACCTCTCCACCCCTACCCCTCTCTACCTCTCCACCCCTACCTCTCTCTACCTCTCCACCCCTACCTCTCTCTACCTCTCTCTACCTCTCCACCCCTACCTCTCTCTACCTCTCCACCCCTACCTCTCTCTACCTCTCCACCCCTACCTCTCTCTACCTCTCCACCCCTACCCCTCTCTACCTCTCCACCCCTACCTCTCTCTACCTCTCCACCCCTACCCCTCTCTACCTCTCCACCCCTACCTCTCTCTACCTCTCCACCCCTACCCCTCTCTACCTCTCCACCCCTACCCCTCTCTACCTCTCCACCCCTACCTCTCTCTACCCCTCTCTACCTCTCCACCCCTACCTCTCTCTACCTCTCCACCCCTACCTCTCTCTACCTCTCCACCCCTACCCCTCTCTACCTCTCCACCCCTACCTCTCTCTACCCCTCTCTACCTCTCCACCTCTACCTCTCTCTACCTCTCCACCCCTACCTCTCTCTACCTCTCCACCCCTACCTCTCTCTACCTCTCCACCCCTACCTCTCTACCTCTCCACCCCTACCTCTCTTTCTCTCCAGTATTAGATTAAAAGGGGATGCCAGGGAACCTTCAACCTCTCCCCTACTTCTGTGAGGGAGGGTGAGAGAGGGGGAGTGGGAAAAGGGGGGTAAGAGAGAGAGATATTGACATAGTGAAAGAGAGAGAGGAAAATGGAGAGAGAGAGAGGGACGTATAAGTTATTTATAATGTGGCACCCGCGTCAAAAGTGAAATTTGTTCTGTCAGGAGAGGATGTGTTTGTTCGATCCCCTGGACAGGAAGTCTCCGATAGTGGCGTCCACAGTGTCATGACCTTTCCTAACCTCTGAGGTCACTACTCCTGGCCACATGAAAGAGCCTGAACCCCCTGGGGGACACACAACCACACACTCCACTTCCCAAACACGTCCGTTGCCCCTTCTGGAGAGTCCAAAAATGAATTTCCATGAGTTGGGGGTCTAGAGATGGATTGGTGTGTGTGCGTGTTCAGAATACACATCTGATGAAATCCTGTGGACTAAATGCCCTTCTTTCCTTTTCTGTCTCTCTCCCCCCCCTCAGCTGTATGCCCAGGTCTTCACCCCCCTCCTCCTCCTCCTCTTCCATGGTAACAGAGGAGCCCCTTCCGGACCCCCCCGCTGGGACCAGGGAGGTTGAGGAGGAGGAGGAGGAGCCTAACACACATGGCCAGGCCCCCAAACCAGTCAGGACGGACCCCGGCAAGGTCCCCAAGTGGCTCAAACTGCCAGGTACACTACTGATCAGACCTAACTGTTGAAGGGTTAAAGGGAGAGTCCACCCTAAAAGGACCTACTGTTACCTAACTGATAAAGGTAGCATCAGCAATTTGCCGTCATTGTTAAAGGCAGAGTTCAACTCCAAAATGAGTGTGACAGATGGGCATCCTCTAATTCCACCAGGGCGGCAGGTAGCCTCGAGGTAAGAGCGTTGCGCCAGTAGCCAAAAAGTCGCTGGTTCAAATCCTGGAGCAGACACGATGAAAAATGTGCCGTTGTGCCCCTGAGCAAGGCAGGATATGTTAGGATATGCAACAAACACATTTTCAATTAACACAATTACACACTACTACACACTACAAGTGTAAAATAGGACAAATATAAGCACCTACCAAATTATTATTATTATTATTATTATTATTATTATTATTATTATTATTATTTTAAAGGGAGAGTTCATCCTAAAATTAATGGATTGGCAATTCCTACTTCATCTGTTCTGTCTTCTATTTTATTTGACATTGTAGCTTTCCCTCTTCAGCATGCTAACCCTGTTTACACTGACATAGAAAGGGGTACAAAGGCACTAGGGCTGCATGATTCATCGAATTCAGATCCAAATTGACATGTGCAATATCCATATCGCAAGAGGCTGCGATTTTCTCCTTTCTTTGACACTCAGTTAATACAACAACTAGACTACGGTACCTCCTCCAATGAGATGCTCTAGACTCTGTTCATTCACACTCTACATGCACAGAGGATGCTGACCAATCACAAGCGGGCTCTCTGCATGGCATGCACATGCTGGCCGATGCTGGTGAGGAGAGAAAGGGCTTTACCAAAGACAGTAGAGTGTGAGAAACTCTGTGGCTTTACCTCAGTGTCGGAAACATGAGTGCTGCTAGTGCTAACGAGAACGACGATTTGGTGCCAAAGAAGGACGCATCTTCAGTGGTATGGCAGTATTTCAGCGCATCTTCAGTGGTGTGGCAGTATTTCAGCACATCTTCAGTGGTGTGGCAGTATTTCAGCGCGTCTTCAGTGGTATGGCAGTATTTCAGCGCGTCTTCAGTGGTATGGCAGTATTTCAGCGCGTCTTCAGTGGTATGGCAGTATTTCAGCGCATCTTCAGTGGTGTGGCAGTATTTCAGCACATCTTCAGTGGTGTGGCAGTATTTCAGCGCATCTTCAGTGGTATGGCAGTATTTCAGCACATCTTCAGTGGTATGGCAGTATTTCAGCGCATCTTCAGTGGTATGGCAGTATTTTAGCGCATCTTCAGTGGTATGGCAGTATTTCAGCGCATCTTCAGTGGTATGGCAGTATTTCAGCGCATCTTCAGTGGTATGGCAGTATTTCAGCACATCTTCAGTGGTATGGCAGTATTTCAGCGCATCTTCAGTGGTGTGGCAGTATTTCAGCGCATCTTCAGTGGTATGGCAGTATTTCAGCGCATCTTCAGTGGTATGGCAGTATTTCAGCGCATCTTCAGTGGTATGGCAGTATTTCAGCGCATCTTCAGTGGTATGGCAGTATTTCAGCGCATCTTCAGTGGTATGGCAGTATTTCAGCGCGTCTTCAGTGGTATGGCAGTATTTCAGCGCATCTTCAGTGGTATGGCAGTATTTCAGCGCATCTTCAGTGGTATGGCAGTATTTCAGCGCATCTTCAGTGGTATGGCAGTATTTCAGCGCATCTTCAGTGGTATGGCAGTATTTCAGCGCATCTTCAGTGGTATGGCAGTATTTCAGCGCATCTTCAGTGGTATGGCAGTATTTCAGCGCATCTTCAGTGGTATGGCAGTATTTCAGCGCATCTTCAGTGGTATGGCAGTATTTCAGCACATCTTCAGTGGTATGGCAGTATTTCAGCGCATCTTCAGTGGTGTGGCAGTATTTCAGCGCATCTTCAGTGGTATGGCAGTATTTCAGCGCATCTTCAGTGGTATGGCAGTATTTCAGCGCATCTTCAGTGGTATGGCAGTATTTCAGCGCATCTTCAGTGGTATGGCAGTATTTCAGCGCATCTTCAGTGGTATGGCAGTATTTCAGCGCGTCTTCAGTGGTATGGCAGTATTTCAGCGCATCTTCAGTGGTATGGCAGTATTTCAGCGCATCTTCAGTGGTATGGCAGTATTTCAGCGCATCTTCAGTGGTATGGCAGTATTTCAGCGCATCTTCAGTGGTATGGCAGTATTTCAGCGCATCTTCAGTGGTGTGGCAGTATTTCAGCGCATCTTCAGTGGTGTGGCAGTATTTCAGCGCATCTTCAGTGGTATGGCAGTATTTCAGCGCATCTTCAGTGGTATGGCAGTATTTCAGCGCATCTTCAGTGGTATGGCAGTATTTCAGCGCATCTTCAGTGGTATGGCAGTATTTCAGCGCATCTTCAGTGGTATGGCAGTATTTCAGCACATCTTCAGTGGTATGGCAGTATTTCAGCGCATCTTCAGTGGTGTGGCAGTATTTCAGCGCATCTTCAGTGGTGTGGCAGTATTTCAGCACATCTTCAGTGGTATGGCAGTATTTCAGCACATCTTCAGTGGTATGGCAGTATTTCAGCACATCTTCAGTGGTATGGCAGTATTTCGGCTACAGGCAAACCCGATGTCAACCAAATGCATGTGTTGTGCAAAAAGTGCCTCAGAGTTGTAGCGACAACAAGCGTCAACACAACAAATGGATTCAATCATTAGAAGAATATCTCCTACTTTACGATGATAGAACACCCGACAGCAACAACGCCCCTCAGCCACAACCAGCCACCTACGTTAAACAGGCATTGATTGCCGATGCGTTTTCAAGTGCAACACCCTACGAAAAAAACATCCCGCAGACACATAGAAATCACAGAGGCTATCAGCTGTCACAAAGCCAAAGTAATGATTCCTATTTACACAGTCAGCAAAGACGGCTTCAAGAAGACAAATAAACACTATTTCTCCAAAGTCGCCATCCCAAAACTGTAGAACAAAATCAAGGGAGAAGTTGAAACATGACGCGTTGAATGACTGGACCAGACTCCAACGTTTCGGTAGGCTACGTGCTACATGTTTTTAAGGCACTTTGACTCATTTCAATTCTAATAATGATTCAGCCTACTTATTTCATTTGGTTTTGTATTCAGTTAGCACAGTATGTATGAATTCATATCATCTCATTGTAGAAGTGATGTTCTCTACCCCTGACACTTGTTTTAACCATGTCTGATGGAATTACCAAGTGTTTGAAAAACGCAATTCATAATCGCAATATCTTGCCATAAAAATCACAATTTGACATTTTTGGTCTAAATCCTACAGCCCCAAAAGGCACCCACCCTGTTTACAAGCTTTGATCGATTGCAGTGTTTGCCACATTCCTTCTTACACACACACACACACACATACACACACACTATACTCCGAGGGCCCTCTTTAAAACCACAGTCAATAGGAAGTGTTGTAAGGAAAACATCAGATGAGTCAAAAGATAAGGATGCTGTTCGGGGGGAACGGTACACACACACACACCCACCACACACACACACATTTATTAGTTCAGGATGGTTTCTCCTCCAAGTCCCCTCCACCCCCAGGGGACCTCTGCTGACACGCAGCCCCAGTCAGAGTGCCCCGTTCTGGGCCACATGAAACACGGCAGGCCCCTGTGGTCTGGAGCTCCGGAGCCTAGGGTTGCTCTGTTGTGGTGGAGCTGGTGGTCGCGGTGCTAAAGTTGTTTTGGTTGTGTTTTTCTGTTTTGTTTGTGGGAAGGATGGTCTCGCTAGTTGTTTTAGTGTTTTATGGTGGCATGCGAGCTGTTGCTGGCATCCTGCTCTCTTTATCGAAGAAGGGGAGCGAGGGAGAGGGAGAGAGAATATTGTGGAGGGACACACACTGTGTAGCTTTCAGTGAGACGTGGTCTGTCTGTCTCCCTCTGTCTGCCTGTCTCCCTCTCTGTCTGCCTGTCTCCCTCTCTGTCTGCATGTCTCTCTCTGTCTGCATGTCTCCCTCTGTCTGCCTGTCTCCCTCTCTCCCTGCCTGTCTCCCTCTCTGCCTGCCTGTCTCCCTCTCTGTCTGTCTCCCTCTCTGTCTTTCTGCCTGTCTCCCTCTCTCCCTGCCTGTCTCCCTCTATTTCTGTCTGTCTGGTTGTCTGTCTCCCTGTCTATCTGGTTGTCTGTCTGTCTCCCTGTCTATCTGGTTGTCTGTCTGTCTCCCTGTCTATCTGGTTGGTTGTCTGTCTGTCTCCCTGTCTATCTGGTCTATCTGGTTGTCTGTCTGTCTATCTGGTTGTCTGTCTGTCTATCTGGTTGTCTGTCTGCCTCCCTGGTTGTCTGTAGATCATTATATCAGTTACCCTGATGTGTTCTTTATTCAACACCAGATTCAGTCCAGAACTCTTCCAGATGCTTCCAGACCTGGAATTCTATTCTTCACTCATCACCATCTTGAGCTAAACCAGGACACCCCCCCCCCCCCCCCCCCCCAGTCTATCCCTCTCCATCATAGTGGTCTGTGGTTTCACATATCTTATTGGAAGTGATGTGCCAAAGTGTGTGTGTGTGTTGAGAAGTCAAGAGATTAATGTGTGTTTGTGCCAGTATAATTCAAATTCTGGTTTATCTCAAGATGGTGATGAGTCTGAATAGACAGACAAACAGAATTCCAGGTCTGGAGACGTCTGTTAACACTTTGATATCCAAGCAAGCTTCTTTCTTAACAGTGTATAACGGGTTATAGGCCAAGCAGTTTTTCTGACTGAAAGTCAATATCAAAAGATGCTGATCAAGGAAAACGAATTTCTTTGGACATTGTTCATGGTCGTTAAGACTTTTTTGTCTCAATAAAGTTTGATTAGATCCAACTGTAACTTCCTCTGATATTATGTTTTATTGTCTCCAGGTAAGAAATGAGGATTGTGATCAGATGACTACGGCTACCATAGAGGGACATGCAGAACAGAGCGGACGCCCAAACACACTGTTCCGCCTACCTTTAACATGAAATTCCAGGCTCAAAGTGGATTGTGATGTATTTAAACCCATTGTGAATCCAGAATGCACTTAAAATAGTTTTACAGGAGTTCGAAAACATGAAACAAATGAATAAACACATAGAATAATCTCCATTGCCAATATGTGGTTGTGTGTTTTCTCTCTGTGTTGATATGAACAGCTTGAACAGTGCTTAGAACAGAATAAGGTCTATTTTATTGGTACCTTTCTAATGTAACAGGCTATTTATTATCATATTAGTTTCTCTCCACACACACCCACTCGTTGGAAGTCGTGCCAGAGACTGTCTCTGCTGTTCATGCTCCATGTATTAGCTACCTGGATTCAGACTGCATTCTTTATTCCAGAGAATAGAGAGAGCGGGAGGGGAGGGGACCTCCTGTCCCATCCACTAGCTCTCTGCTTAACGTTCAGGCAGCTTGGCTGACGTTTCTTACTGTCTCCCCCCGGTACATTGGGACAGACAGGTATTGAGTTTGGCAGGTTCTACCATGTTTGACGGGATACGCTGCGGTGTAGCAAAGCGAGCATGCCGATCGTGGCCCGGTCTGGTTCAATTAAATCACAGTGTTGACATGCTACACCCTTTGATGTCTGGGGTTCAAAGGTGACACTAGTGACTGGTAGAGGGAGAATCTCAAATGCATATTCCTTGAGTCCTCTCTCCTCGCCGCCTCCTCAAAACCCGTTGGATGAGAAAGTTTGAGGCCCCTCCCTTCTGACCTTCTCCAATGGGTTTTGAGAAGGAGGCGAGGAGCGGAAGGACGCAAGGAATATGCGATTGAGATTCTCCCAGAGTCGCCACCTTCTCCTGAAGTCAGTCTCCACCGTAGATTGTAATTGCCTGGCTACCCAGACTCCTTGCTCCGGCCAAACGCCAGGCCACGCCCACAGACGTTAGTTTCTTCTCCTCAATGAGTCTGGATTTGAGTACCTCCCCGACCCTTCACCGAACACCAACACATTCAGGTCCTTCTGATTGGTCCAGAAACTGATGGGTTGGGCCAGAGCCAGAACACGTGGGTAAAGCGGCGGTTTGAAAATGTGTCATTGGCTTTGATACGCTGATTGGTTAGAGATGATCCAATCACTGATGACTTTGTTTTGTACAATGCCCCTCGTCACCACAAACAACATCGATGATGGCAGTCTCAGGCTAAAGTATGAAGCGAATGACAGAGCAGAGGAAGAATTTCGTGTCGTCAGGCTAGGATTTTACGGCACAGGATTGGTGTAAGCGTTAACTAGAGGGACTGTCCATCAATGTAAAATCCATGTCAGGCGGTGTGCAATCCATGTCAGGCGGTGCACGCTTTGGCAGAACGGTGGAGAATCGGGACTTGGGTAGGTAGCAGGCCTTCATCTGGGCTACATCTCAACAGCACCCCACTCCACCCCCTCTTTTACGCTGCTGCTACTCTGTTTATTATCTATGCATAGTCACTTTAACTCTACCCACATGTACATATTACCTCAATTACCTCGACTAACCTGTGCCCCCGCACATTGACTCTGTACCGGTATCTCCTGTATATAGCCCCCCTACTGTTATTTTATTTAACTGCTGCTCTTTAACTATTTTTTACTTAACACTTTTTTTCTTAAAACTGCATTGTTGGTTAAGGTCTTGTAAGTAAGCATTTCACTGTAAGGTCTATACACCTGTTGTATTCAGCGCATGTGGCAAATACAATTTGATTTGATTCTCCTTGGCTCTGGAGAGGTGAAGCCAAATTCAATAGGAGAGGACATTTTAGATGAGAGAGGGAGAGAGAGAGACTGAAAATATTTGGTATGGGTCCTCAGATCCTCAAAGTTTTACAGCTGCACCATCGAGAGCATCCTGACTGGTTTCATCACCGCTTGGTACGGCAACTGCTCGGCAGCCGACCGCAAGGCGCTGCAGAGGGTAGTGCGTACGGCCCAGTACATCACTGGGGCCAAGCTTCCTGCCATCCAGGACCTCTATACAAGGCGGTGTCAGAGAAAGGCCCTAAAAATGGTCAAAGACTCCAGCCAACCTAGTCATAGACTGTTCTCACTGCTACCACATGGCAAGCGGTACCGGAGCGCAAAGTCTAGGTCTAAAATGCTCCTGAACAGCTTCTACCCCCAAGCCATTAGACTGCTAAACAGTTAATCAAATGGCTACCCGGACTATTTGCATTGACCCCCTTTTTTACGCTGCTGCTACTCACTGTTTATTATCTATGCATAGTCACTTTACCCCTATCTACATGTACATATTATCTCAATTACCTCGACTAACCAGTACCCCCTGTATATGGCCTCATTATTTGTATTTTATTGTTACTTTTTTTCATACTTTATTTAAATGTGTATTTTGTTAGCAAACATTTTCTTACTTAAAAAAAATTCTGCATTGTTGGTTAAGGGCTTGTCGGTAAGCATTTCACTGTAAGGTCTATACGAATTTGCGAGGGCACTAGAACAGTCTGCAGCACCCGGCCTCACCCTACTAGAATCTGAAGTCAAATGTCTACTGTTTGTTGATGATCTGGTGCTTCTGTCACCAACCAAGGAGGGCCTACAGCAGCACCTAGATCTTCTGCACAGATTCTGTCAGACCTGGGCCCTGACAGTAAATCTCAGTAAGACAAAAATAATGGTGTTCCAAAAAAGGTCCAGTTGCCAGGACCACGAATACAAATTCCATCTAGACACCGTTGCCCTAGAGCACACAAAAAACTATACATACCTCGGCCTAAACATCAGCGCCACGGGTAACTTCCCCAAAGCTGTGAACGATATGAGAGACAAGGCAAGAAGGGCCTTCTATGCCATCAAAAGGAACATAAAATTCTACATACCAATTAGGATCTGGCTAAAAATACTTGAATCAGTTATAGAACCCATTGCCCTTTATGGTTGTGAGGTCTGGGGTCCACTCACCAACCAAGAATTCACAAAATGGGACAAATACCAAATTGAGACTCTGCATGCAGAATTCTGCAAAAATATCCTCAGTGTACAACGAAAAACACCTAATAATGCATGCAGAGCAGAATTAGGCTGATACCCCCTAATTATCAAAATCCAGAAAAGAGCCGTTAAATTCTATAACCACATAAAAGGAAGCGATTCCCAAATCTTCCATAACAAAGCCATCACCTACAAAGAGATGAACTTGGAGAAGAGTCCCCTAAGTAAGCTGGTCCTGGGGCTCTGTTCACAAACACAAACAGACCCCACAGAGCCCCAGCATCTGGACACAGAATGGGTAGTTGAGGAGAGGTGTGAGTCATGGGGAGAGGCGCGCGACTGGCTGTCACCTTCCTCTTGGGTGTGACAACTATCATTTAGCTTAAGAGGCACGCTCACACGAAGTTGAAAACAGATACACAGCCGGGGGAAATGTCCGGCTTCTGAATAAACAAATGGAGGGTCTGTCCTGGCGATCAATTATGAAATAAAAGTTCTAAAAGGTGTTAATTTCCTAATGTGAGGACCTTTTTATAGCCTAATCTAGGCAACCCAGAACGGAAATATCGCGCCAGGAGAGATTATTTATAGGTTTGTAACGTTTTTCACTTGTTGCTATGTTGACGTCCTAAAGATCAAAGGGAACAAGCGTGTGGGCATCGTTTATAATAAACAACCCGGACAGGAGGGGGCGTGCGGTGTACGTGTTGTTGGTATTACTATCCTTGTGGGGACCAGAAGTCCTCACAATAATACTAAAACAAGAAACATTCTGACATTTGGGGACATTTCGCCAGTCCCCACAAGGAAAAGGGCTGTTTCAGGTTTAGGGGTTAAGGTTAGATTTTGAATGGGAATCAATTGTTTGGTCCCCACAAGGATAGTAAAACAAACGTGTGTGTGTGTGTGAAGCTCACGCCCCTCAAAGCACCAGCCCACGATAACGATTGGTTTGGGGGAAAGAAAAGGGTGGAACGTTTGAATAAAATCCCTCTGGTGCTTGCCTTGTAGAAAAGTATGAATGTAACTTCGACCAGGACAGCAGCAGCAAGTGTTGCCATCTGTCTTATCAGCGCTGGAGAAAACCGTTGAAAACCGTTGGATAACTCAAGAAATAGAAGGGGGATGCAAGCACTTTTTGGTGAATTTTTCATTACTAAAATTAACTTGATTTTTATTTTTATCCGCATTTTTAAATGATACGAGTGACTTCAAGGTAGTATTTTTCTATTTTTTTATTGTTTAATATAGACTATATTTTTATTGCAATTACATTGTTGTTGTTTTCTAAAGGAAAGCAATGAATGGGATTGAATGCGAATGGCGCACCACACCGAAACATGATTTAATTGTTTTACGCGTTCTAGCTTGAAGGCATTTTAGATTAGTCTGACAGCCCACATCCGAGCTCTGGAACACCTAATTCTTCTGTCGATAACACACTGATGCCAAGTGGAACTCTTTCTCTCTGTTGATATTTTACTCTCTTTTGCAATTCATCCATTGCAACTTTTTCATTTAGCTCACCAGACCAGACGCACTCTTGTTTCGTTTTTACACCAAGGAACTATTTAATCGTTTTTTCCCCCTGAAAGGTTTTTGAAATGACTAGCCAAAGTATTGAGAGGAGTAGCCCTATAGGGACTCTCTCGTTGCTGCGTTCCGCTTTGCTGTTGGGTCTTCTTCACATTGGAGCACCAGAGGCGAGGAGGCTACGGGGCAGCCGCGCGCAACACCGGAGAGACTCGGCCATGCCGTCCCCACCGTTAACGTACAGGGACCGTGTAGTAGAGGGGACCGGAGCCGGTGAGAGCTTCCCGTTAGACTTCACGGCCGTCGAGGGGAACATGGACAACTTTATGACCCAAATTAAAAACCTGGCGCAGTCACTGTACCCGTGTTCGGCGCAGAAGCTGGACCAGGACATGAGGCTGCACTTCTTGGACAATTCCTCTGTGACGTGTAACGATGGATCACCAGCTGGGTAAGTGGAAAAGTTTAAAGTCTGAATTGGCCTGAATTAAAGTCGCCTAAACTTCACTTTTCAACATACCACAAGTAGCCTAAACTCACATGAAAATCACATACTTTTGTTGTGCGTATTGGCTTTGACACATCTTTCCAGTTGTCTATCAAACGCAATGGTTGAGTGAAAGCCAGTCCATCTATCACCACCACAACAACTTTTCCTGCCCTTCATGTCACTCCGGATGTGACCGAAATGGATAAAAACGAAAAAGATCAGAGGACGGGCGCTCTCTGAGATCTATGTCGGAGCTCAAGAGAGCGAGAGCCCGGACCGCGAGATCAGATGCATGCCTCTCATCAATGGAACGTTTGACAAAAGGAATTTTGCGGAGGGAGAGCAAGCGAGGCCACAGTGAAAAGAATGCCTTTCATGTACAGCGGGCGACAGGCAAACAATGTATAGCTTTAGTGGTGGTTGGTTGTATATTTAGTGGCGTTTATTTGCGTCACAGGTCTAGGATCAGCTTACCCTCTCCAAACCCATATAACCTCAACCGTTTGAAGGGAAAACGCAAGACTGACTTCGGATCAGAGTCTATAGGGACAAATCTCATCCTCTTGTAGGCTACAATCCTTGTTGCCTTTGGCTTTTTATATCCCCATTGCTTTTCTAGGACGTGAAATTGAGGAGGGGACGCTGTATTATAACGGAATGAAGCGACGCTAATGGATGATTGTGATGAAAGGTGTGAAAGTGAAAACTTTCCATAAAGCCAAAGCCCTGTTGTACTCTCAGATCCACTTCCAGCCGCGACAGGTGCCCTGCATGAAAGCGCCATGACATTTCTAGGGTGATAGTGACCAATAGAACAAACATGGGCCGATATCTTCACGGGAAGAAAATAGGGGTTATCCTCAGTGTGAAATACCAATGTTTTGGTCAGAGAACTGTGATAATTGGATTCGGGAAGTAGTGCTTTGAAATCCTTATGTTGTTTCACACCAGGTGTTGAGAGAAAGACTGCATTTTGCCCTTTTTCTTTTTGTCTTCTCCAGTGTGAGAACAAGCTCACAAGTCAACTGAAGGTTGAAGAATATAATAGGCCCTATTAACACAGTTTGTTATTCATCTTTAAGATGACTATTCCATTATGAAGCGACGAGAGATAGAACCAGAAAGAGAGCGAGATTCAGATTAGTGTTTCATCACAACGGAACCTCTCGTGATCCCCCTCTATCCCAAATAAAGACCACAGACCCACATCACTTCACAGAGGAGAGGGAGAGAACGAGAGAGAGAGGGAGAGAACGAGAGAGAGAGAGAGAGAGAATCAGCACACCAGCAATTTTTAGTGTCTCCGCTCTCCATTGATGTGACTGTGCATGTGTGTGTCAGCAGCATCCCAAACCACAAGAGACCTCTCAATATACCCTCACTTGCGGCGCGCGAGGCCATGCAGCGCCAGGCAGGCACGCTCTGGGCACTCATGCATGCCTACTCTCCCTGACAACCAGCGGAGAAAATTACAACTGTCGCATATCCCTCCAACCACAAATTGCTAATTGCTCACGACGGATCCAACCCTCTCTCAACCACACAGTCTGCCTCGAGAGTTACTGCAGAGATCCATAGAGCACGTTGAGGGCGATGAAACAACCGAGATCCATTCATTTTCAATAAAGGAAGTGAAGTGGGCGGGGGGAAATTGGGTAATGCGAGCATGGGCGAGGGACGTGAACAGGGCAGGACCTAAATTGGAATAAACTTAACTTTATCCAAATACTCTGCAACATCGCGTCTTCACTGACTAATCGAACCTCACTATAACTTCCAGCCCCGACTGGACTAGGTGTTGATACCTAGCAGTGCCTAGCATGCTCGCTAGCACCCACATGAGGGCGAAGCTAGCGTGGCTCTCTGTGTAGTGGATCACTGCTAAGGCTACACTTCTCCTCCAGCTGCCATAGCGTGTGTAAAACCCCATACAGTGTGAGGAGGGAGACTTCCAGCCTCCACACCGAATGTTTCAACAGCCACGGGGAGTTATTAAGAACATGTTGTCTGAAGATGTGAGGAATTTGCTCTCCCTGTGTTTCTTAATGACAAATTAATCTTTTGACTTTGAACCCAACCTGTCGCCCCTCTCTACTCTTTCCCGCTTCATTTTTAAATGTCCAATCTGGCAACCCAAAGTTAACAGTCAGGTTTTTATATAAAATACTTAATTTTCTCTTAGTCTATGTCTGTCTGTCTCTCTGTCTCTCTCTCTCTCTCTCTCTCTCTCTCTCTCTCTCTCTCTCTCTCTCTCTCTCTCTCTCTCAATTCAATTTCAATTTAAGGGGCTTTATTGGCATGGAAACATATGTTTACATTGCCAAAGCAAGTGAAATAGATAATTAACAAAGGTGAAATTAACAATAAAACATTTACAGTAAACATTACACTCACAAAAGTTCCAAAAGAATAAAGACATTTCAAGTGTCATAATGATGTGTTGTCATAGTGTTGTAATGATGTGCAAATAGTTAAAGTACAAAAGGGAAAATAAATAAACATAAATATAGGTTGTATTTACAATGGTGTTTGTTCTTCACTGGTTGCCCTTTTCTTGTGGCAACAGGTCACAAATTGTACTGCTGTGATTGCACACTGTGGTATTCCACCCAATAGATATGGGAGTTTATCAAAATTGGATTTATTTTTCGAATTCTTTGTGGGTCTGTGTAATCTGAGGGAAATATGAGTCTCTAATATGGTCATACATTTGGCAGGAGGTTAGGAAGTGCAGCTCAGTTTCCACCTCAGTTTGTGGGCAGTGTGCACATAGCCTGTCTTCTCTTGAGAGCCAGGTCTGCCTTCGGTGGCCTTTCTCAATTGCAAGGCTATGCTCACTGACTCTGTACATAGTCAAAGCTTTCCTTAATTTTGGGTCAGTCACAGTGGTCAGGTATTCTGCCACTATGCACTCTCTGTTTAGGGCCAAATAGCATTCTAGTTTGCTCAGTTTTTTTGTAAATTCTTTCCAATGTGTCAAGTAATTATAATTTTGTTTTCTCATGATTTGGTTGGGTCTAATTGTGTTGCTGTCCTGGGGCTCTGTGGGGTCTGTTTGTGTTTGTGAACAGAGCCCCAGGACCAGCTTGCTTAGGGGTCTTTTCTCCAGGTTAATTTCTCTGTAGGTGATGGCTTTGTTATGGAAGGTTTGGGAATCGATTCCTTTTAGATTGTTGTATAATTTAACGTCTCTTTTCTGGATTTTGATAATTAGCGGGTATCGGCCTAATTCTGCTCTGCATGCATTATTTGGTGTTTTTCGTTGTACACTGAGGATATTTTTGCTGAATTCTGCATGCAGAGTCTCAATTTGGTGTTTGTCCCATTTTGTGAATTCTTGGTTGGTGAGCAGACCCCAGACCTCACAACCATAAAGGGCAATGGGTTCTATAACTGATTCAAGTATTTTTTAGCCAGATCCTAATTGGTATGTAGAATTTTATGTTCCTTTTGATGGCATAGAAGGCCCTTCTTGCCTTGTCTCTCAGATCGTTCACAGCTTTGTGGAAGTTACCCGTGGCGCTGATGTTTAGGCCGAGGTATGTATAGTTTTTTGTGTGCTCTAGGGCAACGGTGTCTAGATGGAATTTGTATTCGTGGTCCTGGCAACTGGACCTTTTTTGGAACACCATTATCTTTGTCTTACTGAGATTTACTGTCAGGGCCCAGGTCTGACAGAACCTGTGCAGAAGATCTAGGGGTTTATCTCTCTCTCTCTCTCTCTCTCTCTCTCTCTCTCTCTCTCTCTGTCTCTCTCTCTGTCTCTGTCTCTCTCTCTCTCTCTCTCTCTGTCTGTCTGTCTGTCTGTCTGTCTGTCTGTCTGTCTGTCTGTCTGTCTGTCTGTCTCTTTCTCTGTCTGTCTGT
>NW_028166972.1:10000-168710 GCF_964263955.1 Coregonus lavaretus | reverse complement strand
ACACTGGCAGGTTTAGGGTTAGTAACACACAGTAACACACTGCAGGTTAGGGTTAGTAACACACTGCAGGTTAGGGTTAGTAACACACAGTAACACACTGCAGGGTTAGGGTTAGTAACACACTGCAGGTTTAGGGTTAGTAACACACAGTAACACACTGCAGGGTTAGGGTTAGTAACACACAGTAACACACTGCAGGGTTAGGGTTAGTAACACACAGTAACACACTGCAGGTTTAGGGTTAGTAACACACAGTAACACACTGCAGGGTTAGTAACACACAGTAACACACTGCAGGTTTAGGGTTAGTAACACACAGTAACACACTGCAGGGTTAGTAACACACAGTAACACACTGCAGGGTTAGGGTTAGTAACACACAGTAACACACTGCAGGGTTAGGGTTAGTAACACACAGTAACACACTGCAGGTTTAGGGTTAGTAACACACAGTAACACACTGCAGGTTTAGGTTAGTAACACACAGTAACACACTGCAGGGTTAGTAACACACAGTAACACACTGCAGGTTAGGGTTAGTAACACACAGTAACACACTGCAGGTTTAGGGTTAGTAACACACAGTAACACACTGCAGGGTTAGTAACACACAGTAACACACTGCAGGGTTAGGGTTAGTAACACACAGTAACACACTGCAGGTTTAGGGTTAGTAACACACAGTAACACACTGCAGGGTTAGGGTTAGTAACACACAGTAACACACTGCAGGGTTAGGGTTAGTAACACACAGTAACACACTGCAGGTTTAGGGTTAGTAACACACAGTAACACACTGCAGGGTTAGGGTTAGTAACACACAGTAACACACTGCAGGTTTAGGGTTAGTAACACACAGTAACACACTGCAGGGTTAGGTAACACACAGTAACACACTGCAGGGTTAGGGTTAGTAACACACAGTAACACACTGCAGGTTTAGGGTTAGTAACACACAGTAACACACTGCAGGTTTAGGGTTAGTAACACACAGTAACACACTGCAGGGTTTAGGGTTAGTAACACACAGTAACACACTGCAGGTTAGGGTTAGTAACACACAGTAACACACTGCAGGTTTAGGGTTAGTAACACACAGTAACACACTGCAGGGTTAGTAACACACAGTAACACACTGCAGGTTTAGGGTTAGTAACACACAGTAACACACTGCAGGGTTAGGGTTAGTAACACACAGTAACACACTGCAGGTTAGGGTTAGTAACACACAGTAACACACTGCAGGGTTAGGGTTAGTAACACACAGTAACACACTGCAGGGTTAGGGTTAGTAACACACAGTAACACACTGCAGGGTTAGGGTTAGTAACACACAGTAACACACTGCAGGGTTTAGGGTTAGTAACACACAGTAACACACTGCAGGTTTAGGGTTAGTAACACACAGTAACACACTGCAGGGTTAGGGTTAGTAACACACAGTAACACACTGAGTGATTAGTTTAGCAGGTTAGTAACACACAGTAACACACTGCAGGGTTAGGGTTAGTAACACACAGTAACACACTGCAGGGTTAGGGTTAGTAACACACAGTAACACACTGCAGGGTTAGGGTTAGTAACACACAGTAACACACTGCAGGTTTAGGGTTAGTAACACACAGTAACACACTGCAGGTTTAGGGTTAGTAACACACAGTAACACACTGCAGGTTTAGGGTTAGTAACACACAGTAACACACTGCAGGTTAGGGTTAGTAACACACAGTAACACACTGCAGGGTTAGGGTTAGTAACACACAGTAACACACTGCAGGGTTAGGGTTAGTAACACACAGTAACACACTGCAGGGTTAGGGTTAGTAACACACAGTAACACACTGCAGGTTTAGGGTTAGTAACACACAGTAACACACTGCAGGGTTAGTAACACACAGTAACACACTGCAAGGGTTAGTAACACACAGTAACACACTGCAGGGTTTAGGGTTAGTAACACACAGTAACACACTGCAGGTTTAGGGTTAGTAACACACAGTAACACACTGCAGGGTTAGGGTTAGTAACACACAGTAACACACTGCAGGGTTAGTAACACACAGTAACACACTGCAGGTTTAGGGTTAGTAACACACAGTAACACACTGCAGGGTTAGGGTTAGTAACACACAGTAACACACTGCATTAGGGTTAGTAACACACAGTAACACACTGCAGGTTTAGGGTTAGTAACACACAGTAACACACTGCAGGGTTAGGGTTAGTAACACACAGTAACACACTGCAGGGTTAGGGTTAGTAACACACAGTAACACACTGCAGGTTTAGGGTTAGTAACACACAGTAACACACTGCAGGGTTAGGGTTAGTAACACACAGTAACACACTGCAGGGTTAGGGTTAGTAACACACAGTAACACACTGCAGGTTAGGGTTAGTAACACACAGTAACACACTGCAGGTTAGTTAGTAACACGTAACACACTGCAGGCCTTAGGGTTAGTAACACACAGTAACACACTGCAGGTTAGGGTTAGTAACACACAGTAACACACTGCAGGTTTAGGGTTAGTAACACACAGTAACACACTGCAGGTTTAGGGTTAGTAACACACAGTAACACACTGCAGGGTTAGTAACACACAGTAACACACTGCAGGGTTAGGGTTAGTAACACACAGTAACACACTGCAGGGTTAGGGTTAGTAACACACAGTAACACACTGCAGGGTTAGGGTTAGTAACACACAGTAACACACTGCAGGGTTAGGGTTAGTAACACACAGTAACACACTGCAGGTTTAGGGTTAGTAACACACAGTAACACACTGCAGGTTTATAGGGTTAGTAACACACAGTAACACACTGCAGGGTTAGTAACACACAGTAACACACTGCAGGTTAGGGTTAGTAACACACAGTAACACACTGCAGGGTTAGGGTTAGTAACACACAGTAACACACTGCAGGGTTAGGGTTAGTAACACACAGTAACACACTGCAGGTTAGGGTTAGTAACACACAGTAACACACTGCAGTTTAGGGTTAGTAACACACAGTAACACACTGCAGGGTTAGGGTTAGTAACACACAGTAACACACTGCATGGGTTAGGGTTAGTAACACCAGTAACACACTGCAGGGTTAGGGTTAGTAACACACAGTAACACACTGCAGGTTTAGGGTTAGTAACACACAGTAACACACTGCAGGGTTAGGGTTAGTAACACACAGTAACACACTGCAGGGTTAGGGTTAGTAACACACAGTAACACACTGCAGGGTAGAGGGTTAGTAACACACAGTAACACACTGCAGGGTAGGGTTAGTAACACACAGTAACACACTGCAGGGTTAGGGTTAGTAACACACAGTAACACACTGCAGGGTTAGTAACACACAGTAACACACTGCAGGTTTAGGGTTAGTAACACACAGTAACACACTGCAGGGTTAGGGTTAGTAACACACAGTAACACACTGCAGGTTAGGGTTAGTAACACACAGTAACACACTGCAGGGTTAGGTTAGTAACACACAGTAACACACTGCAGGTTAGGGTTAGTAACACACAGTAACACACTGCAGGGTTAGGGTTAGTAACACACAGTAACACACTGCAGGGGTTAGTAACACACAGTAACACACTGCAGGGTTAGGGTTAGTAACACACAGTAACACACTGCAGGGTTAGTAACACACAGTAACACACTGCAGGTTTAGGGTTAGTAACACACAGTAACACACTGCAGGGTTGGGTTAGTAACACACAGTAACACACTGCAGGTTTAGGGTTAGTAACACACAGTAACACACTGCAGGGTTTAGGGTTAGTAACACACAGTAACACACTGCAGGTTTAGGGTTAGTAACACACAGTAACACACTGCAGGTTTAGGGTTAGTAACACACAGTAACACACTGCAGTAGGTTAGTAACACACAGTAACACACTGCGGGTCTAGGGTTAGTAACACACAGTAACACACTGCAGGTTTAGGGTTAGTAACACACAGTAACACACTGCAGGGTTAGGGTTAGTAACACACAGTAACACACTGCAGGTTAGGGTTAGTAACACACAGTAACACACTGCAGGGTTAGTAACACACAGTAACACACTGCAGGTTTAGGGTTAGTAACACACAGTAACACACTGCAGGGTTAGGGTTAGTAACACACAGTAACACACTGCAGGGTTTAGGGTTAGTAACACACAGTAACACACTGCAGGTTTAGGGTTAGTAACACACAGTAACACACTGCAGGTTTAGGGTTAGTAACACACAGTAACACACTGCAGTAGGGTTAGTAACACACAGTAACACACTGCAGGGTTAGGGTTAGTAACACACAGTAACACACTGCAGTTAGGGTTAGTAACACACAGTAACACACTGCAGGTTTAGGGTTAGTAACACACAGTAACACACTGCAGGTAAAAGGGTTAGTAACACACAGTAACACACTGCAGGTTAGGTTAGTAACACACAGTAACACACTGCAGGGTTAGGGTTAGTAACACACAGTAACACACTGCAGAGGGTTAGTAACACACAGTAACACACTGCAGGTTTAGGGTTAGTAACACACAGTAACACACTGCAGGGTTAGGGTTAGTAACACACAGTAACACACTGCAGGTTTAGGGTTAGTAACACACAGTAACACACTGCAGGGGTTAGTAACACACAGTAACACACTGCAGGGTTAGGGTTAGTAACACACAGTAACACACTGCAGGGTTAGGGTTAGTAACACACAGTAACACACTGCAGGGTTAGGGTTAGTAACACACAGTAACACACTGCAGGTTTAGGGTTAGTAACACACAGTAACACACTGCAGGGTTAGGGTTAGTAACACACAGTAACACACTGCAGGTTTAGGGTTAGTAACACACAGTAACACACTGCAGGTTTAGGGTTAGTAACACACAGTAACACACTGCAGGTTTAGGTTAGTAACACACAGTAACACACTGCAGGTTTAGGGTTAGTAACACACAGTAACACACTGCAGGGTTAGTAACACACAGTAACACACTGCAGGTTTAGGGTTAGTAACACACAGTAACACACTGCAGGGTTAGTAACACACAGTAACACACTGCAGGTTTAGGGTTAGTAACACACAGTAACACACTGCAGGTTTAGGGTTAGTAACACACAGTAACACACTGCAGTTGTAGGGTTAGTAACACACAGTAACACACTGCAGGGTTAGGGTTAGTAACACACAGTAACACACTGCTAGGGTTAGTAACACACAGTAACACACTGCAGGGTTAGGGTTAGTAACACACAGTAACACACTGCAGGGTTAGGGTTAGTAACACACAGTAACACACTGCAGGTTTAGGTTAGTAACACACAGTAACACACTGCAGGGTTAGGGTTAGTAACACACAGTAACACACTGCAGGGTTAGGGTTAGTAACACACAGTAACACACTGCAGGGTTAGGGTTAGTAACACACAGTAACACACTGCAGGGTTAGTAACACACAGTAACACACTGCAGGTTTAGGGTTAGTAACACACAGTAACACACTGCAGGGTTAGTAACACACAGTAACACACTGCAGGTTTAGGGTTAGTAACACACAGTAACACACTGCAGGGTTAGGGTTAGTAACACACAGTAACACACTGCAGGGTTAGGGTTAGTAACACACAGTAACACACTGCAGGTTTAGGGTTAGTAACACACAGTAACACACTGCAGGGTTAGGGTTAGTAACACACAGTAACACACTGCAGGTTTAGGGTTAGTAACACACAGTAACACACTGCAGGTAGGTTAGTAACACACAGTAACACACTGCAGGGTTAGGGTTAGTAACACACTGCAGGGTTAGGGTTAGTAACACACAGTAACACACTGCAGGGTTGGGTTAGTAACACACAGTAACACACT
This sequence comes from Coregonus lavaretus, assembly GCF_964263955.1. Lineage (NCBI taxonomy): Eukaryota > Metazoa > Chordata > Actinopteri > Salmoniformes > Salmonidae > Coregonus > Coregonus lavaretus. The sequence continues at coordinate 162,831 of NW_028166972.1, read as the reverse complement.
GCAGGGTTAGGGTTAGTAACACACAGTAACACACTGCAGGGTTAGGGTTAGTAACACACAGTAACACACTGCAGGTTTAGGGTTAGTAACACACAGTAACACACTGCAGGGTTAGGGTTAGTAACACACAGTAACACACTGTAGGGTTAGGGTTAGTAACACACAGTAACACACTGCAAGTTGTAGGGTTAGTAACACACAGTAACACACTGCAGGTTAGGGTTAGTAACACACAGTAACACACTGCAGGGTTAGGGTTAGTAACACACAGTAACACACTGCAGGGTTAGGGTTAGTAACACACAGTAACACACTGCAGGGTTAGGGTTAGTAACACACAGTAACACACTGCAGGGTTAGGGTTAGTAACACACAGTAACACACTGCAGGGTTAGTAACACACAGTAACACACTGCAGGTTTAGGGTTAGTAACACACAGTAACACACTGCAGGTTTAGGGTTAGTAACACACAGTAACACACTGCAGGGTTAGTAACACACAGTAACACACTGCAGGTTTAGGGTTAGTAACACACAGTACACACTGCAGGGTTAGTAACACACAGTAACACACTGCAGGGTTAGGGTTAGTAACACACAGTAACACACTGCAGGGTTAGGGTTAGTAACACACAGTAACACACTGCAGGGTTAGGGTTAGTAACACACAGTAACACACTGCAGGGTTAGGGTTAGTAACACACAGTAACACACTGCAGGGTTAGTAACACACAGTAACACACTGCAGGGTTAGTAACACACAGTAACACACTGCAGGTTTAGGGTTAGTAACACACAGTAACACACTGTAGGGTTAGGGTTAGTAACACACAGTAACACACTGCAGGGTTAGGGTTAGTAACACACAGTAACACACTGCAGGTTTAGGGTTAGTAACACACAGTAACACACTGCAGGGTTAGGGTTAGTAACACACAGTAACACACTGCAGGGTTAGGGTTAGTAACACACAGTAACACACTGCAGGGTTAGGGTTAGTAACACACAGTAACACACTGCAGGGTTTAGGGGTTAGTAACACACAGTAACACACTGCAGGTTTAGGGTTAGTAACACACAGTAACACACTGCAGGGTTAGGGTTAGTAACACACAGTAACACACTGCAGGTTTAGGGTTAGTAACACACAGTAACACACTGCAGGGTTAGGGTTAGTAACACACAGTAACACACTGCCGGGTTTAGGGTTAGTAACACACAGTAACACACTGCAGGTTTAGGGTTAGTAACACACAGTAACACACTGCAGGGTTAGTAACACACAGTAACACACTGCAGGTTTAGGGTTAGTAACACACAGTAACACACTGCAGGTTTAGGGTTAGTAACACACAGTAACACACTGCAGGGTTAGTAACACACAGTAACACACTGCAGGGTTAGTAACACACAGTAACACACTGCAGGTTTAGGGTTAGTAACACACAGTAACACACTGTAGGGTTAGGGTTAGTAACACACAGTAACACACTGCAGGGTTAGGGTTAGTAACACACAGTAACACACTGCAGGTTTAGTAACACACAGTAACACACTGCAGGTTTAGGGTTAGTAACACACAGTAACACACTGTAGGTTTAGGGTTAGTAACACACAGTAACACAATGCAGGGTTAGGGTTAGTAACACACAGTAACACACTGCAGGTTTAGGGTTAGTAACACACAGTAACACACTGCAGGTTTAGGGTTAGTAACACACAGTAACACACTGCAGGGTTAGTAACACACAGTAACACACTGCAGGGTTAGGGTTAGTAACACACAGTAACACACTGCAGGTTTAGGGTTAGTAACACACAGTAACACACTGCAGGTTTAGGGTTAGTAACACACAGTAACACACTGCAGGGTTAGTAACACACAGTAACACACTGCAGGTTTAGGGTTAGTAACACACAGTAACACACTGCAGGGTTAGGGTTAGTAACACACAGTAACACACTGCAGGGTTAGGGTTAGTAACACACAGTAACACACTGCAGGTTTAGGGTTAGTAACACACAGTAACACACTGCAGGGTTAGGGTTAGTAACACACAGTAACACACTGCAGGGTTAGTAACACACAGTAACACACTGCAGGGTTAGTAACACACAGTAACACACTGCAGGTTTAGGGTTAGTAACACACAGTAACACACTGCAGGGTTAGGGTTAGTAACACACAGTAACACACTGCAGGGTTAGTAACACACAGTAACACACTGCAGGTTTAGGGTTAGTAACACACAGTAACACACTGCAGGGTTAGGGTTAGTAACACACAGTAACACACCGCAGGGTTAGGGTTAGTAACACACAGTAACACACTGCAGGGTAGGGTTAGTAACACACAGTAACACACTGCAGGGTTAGTAACACACAGTAACACACTGCAGGTTTAGGGTTAGTAACACACAGTAACACACTGCAGGGTTAGTAACACACAGTAACACACTGCAGGTTTAGGGTTAGTAACACACAGTAACACACTGCAGGTTTAGGGTTAGTAACACACAGTAACACACTGCAGGTTAGTAACACACAGTAACACACTGCAGGGTTAGTAACACACAGTAACACACTGCAGGTTTAGGGTTAGTAACACACAGTAACACACTGTAGGGTTAGGGTTACTAACACACAGTAACACACTGCAGTGTGTTACTGTGTGTTACTAACCCTAACCCTGCAGTGTGTTACTGTGTGTTACTAACCCTAACCCTACAGTGTGTTACTGTGTGTTACTAACCCTAAACCTGCAGTGTGTTACTGTGTGTTACTAACCCTGCAGTGTGTTACTGTGTGTTACTAACCCTGCAGTGTGTTACTGTGTGTTACTAACCCTAAACCTGCAGTGTGTTACTGTGTGTTACTAACCCTAAACCTGCAGTGTGTTACTGTGTGTTACTAACCCTGCAGTGTGTTACTGTGTGTTACTAACCCTAAACCTGCAGTGTGTTACTGTGTGTTACTAACCCTGCAGTGTGTTACTGTGTGTTACTAACCCTAACCCTGCAGTGTGTTACTGTGTGTTACTAACCCTAACCCTGCGGTGTGTTACTGTGTGTTACTAACCCTAACCCTGCAGTGTGTTACTGTGTGTTACTAACCCTAAACCTGCAGTGTGTTACTGTGTGTTACTAACCCTGCAGTGTGTTACTGTGTGTTACTAACCCTAACCCTGCAGTGTGTTACTGTGTGTTACTAACCCTAAACCTGCAGTGTGTTACTGTGTGTTACTAACCCTGCAGTGTGTTACTGTGTGTTACTAACCCTGCAGTGTGTTACTGTGTGTTACTAACCCTAACCCTGCAGTGTGTTACTGTGTGTTACTAACCCTAAACCTGCAGTGTGTTACTGTGTGTTACTAACCCTAACCCTGCAGTGTGTTACTGTGTGTTACTAACCCTAACCCTGCAGTGTGTTACTGTGTGTTACTAACCCTAACCCTGCAGTGTGTTACTGTGTGTTACTAACCCTGCAGTGTGTTACTGTGTGTTACTAACCCTAACCTGCAGTGTGTTACTGTGTGTTACTAACCCTAAACCTGCAGTGTGTTACTGTGTGTTACTAACCCTAACCCTGCAGTGTGTTACTGTGTGTTACTAACCCTGCAGTGTGTTACTGTGTGTTACTAACCCTAAACCTGCAGTGTGTTACTGTGTGTTACTAACCCTAAACCTGCAGTGTGTTACTGTGTGTTACTAACCCTAACCCTGCATTGTGTTACTGTGTGTTACTAACCCTAACCCTACAGTGTGTTACTGTGTGTTACTAACCCTAAACCTGCAGTGTGTTACTGTGTGTTACTAAACCTGCAGTGTGTTACTGTGTGTTACTAACCCTAACCCTGGCAGTGTGTTACTGTGTGTTACTAACCCTAACCCTACAGTGTGTTACTGTGTGTTACTAACCCTAAACCTGCAGTGTGTTACTGTGTGTTACTAACCCTGCAGTGTGTTACTGTGTGTTACTAACCCTGCAGTGTGTTACTGTGTGTTACTAACCCTAAACCTGCAGTGTGTTACTGTGTGTTACTAACCCTAAACCTGCAGTGTGTTACTGTGTGTTACTAACCCTGCAGTGTGTTACTGTGTGTTACTAACCCTAAACCTGCAGTGTGTTACTGTGTGTTACTAACCCTGCAGTGTGTTACTGTGTGTTACTAACCCTAACCCTGCAGTGTGTTACTGTGTGTTACTAACCCTAAACCTGCAGTGTGTTACTGTGTGTTACTAACCCTGCAGTGTGTTACTGTGTTACTAACCCTAAACCTGCAGTGTGTTACTGTGTGTTACTAACCCTGCAGTGTGTTACTGTGTGTTACTAACCCTAACCCTGCAGTGTGTTACTGTGTGTTACTAACCCTAACCCTGCAGTGTGTTACTGTGTGTTACTAACCCTAACCCTGCAGTGTGTTACTGTGTGTTACTAACCCTAAACCTGCAGTGTGTTACTGTGTGTTACTAACCCTAACCCTGCAGTGTGTTACTGTGTGTTACTAACCCTAACCCTACAGTGTGTTACTGTGTGTTACTAACCCTAAACCTGCAGTGTGTTACTGTGTGTTACTAACCCTGCAGTGTGTTACTGTGTGTTACTAACCCTGCAGTGTGTTACTGTGTGTTACTAACCCTAAACCTGCAGTGTGTTACTGTGTGTTACTAACCCTAACCCTGCAGTGTGTTACTGTGTGTTACTAACCCTAACCCTGCAGTGTGTTACTGTGTGTTACTAACCCTAACCCTGCAGTGTGTTACTGTGTGTTACTAACCCTGCAGTGTGTTACTGTGTGTTACTAACCCTGCAGTGTGTTACTGTGTGTTACTAACCCTGCAGTGTGTTACTGTGTGTTACTAACCCTAAACCTGCAGTGTGTTACTGTGTGTTACTAACCCTAAACCTGCAGTGTGTTACTGTGTGTTACTAACCCTGCAGTGTGTTACTGTGTGTTACTAACCCTAACCCTGCAGTGTGTTACTGTGTGTTACTAACCCTAACCCTGCAGTGTGTTACTGTGTGTTACTAACCCTAACCCTGCAGTGTGTTACTGTGTGTTACTAACCCTAACCCTGCAGTGTGTTACTGTGTGTTACTAACCCTAACCCTGCAGTGTGTTACTGTGTGTTACTAACCCTGCAGTGTGTTACTGTGTGTTACTAACCCTAACCCTACAGTGTGTTACTGTGTGTTACTAACCCTAACCCTGCAGTGTGTTACTGTGTGTTACTAACCCTAAACCTGCAGTGTGTTACTGTGTGTTACTAACCCTAAACCTGCAGTGTGTTACTGTGTGTTACTAACCCTAAACCTGCAGTGTGTTACTGTGTGTTACTAACCCTGCAGTGTGTTACTGTGTGTTACTAACCCTAACCCTGCAGTGTGTTACTAACCCTAACCCTGCAGTGTGTTACTGTGTGTTACTAACCCTGCAGTGTGTTACTGTGTGTTACTAACCCTAAACCTGCAGTGTGTTACTGTGTGTTACTAACCCTAACCCTGCAGGGTGTTACTGTGTGTTACTAACCCTAAACCTGCAGTGTGTTACTGTGTGTTACTAACCCTAACCCTGCAGTGTGTTACTGTGTGTTACTAACCCTAACCCTGCAGTGTGTTACTGTGTGTTACTAACCCTAAACCTGCAGTGTGTTACTGTGTGTTACTAACCCTGCAGTGTGTTACTGTGTTACTAACCCTAAACCTGCAGTGTGTTACTGTGTGTTACTAACCCTGCAGTGTGTTACTGTGTGTTACTAACCCTAACCCTGCAGTGTGTTACTGTGTGTTACTAACCCTAACCCTGCAGTGTGTTACTGTGTGTTACTAACCCTAACCCTGCAGTGTGTTACTGTGTGTTACTAACCCTAAACCTGCAGTGTGTTACTGTGTGTTACTAACCCTAACCCTGCAGTGTGTTACTGTGTGTTACTAACCCTAACCCTACAGTGTGTTACTGTGTGTTACTAACCCTAAACCTGCAGTGTGTTACTGTGTGTTACTAACCCTGCAGTGTGTTACTGTGTGTTACTAACCCTGCAGTGTGTTACTGTGTGTTACTAACCCTAAACCTGCAGTGTGTTACTGTGTGTTACTAACCCTAAACCTGCAGTGTGTTACTGTGTGTTACTAACCCTGCAGTGTGTTACTGTGTGTTACTAACCCTAAACCTGCAGTGTGTTACTGTGTGTTACTAACCCTGCAGTGTGTTACTGTGTGTTACTAACCCTAAACCTGCAGTGTGTTACTGTGTGTTACTAACCCTGCAGTGTGTTACTGTGTGTTACTAACCCTAAACCTGCAGTGTGTTACTGTGTGTTACTAACCCTGCAGTGTGTTACTGTGTGTTACTAACCCTAACCCTGCAGTGTGTTACTGTGTGTTACTAACCCTAAACCTGCAGTGTGTTACTGTGTGTTACTAACCCTAACCCTGCAGTGTGTTACTGTGTGTTACTAACCCTAACCCTGCAGTGTGTTACTGTGTGTTACTAACCCTAACCCTGCAGTGTGTTACTGTGTGTTACTAACCCTGCAGTGTGTTACTGTGTGTTACTAACCCTAAACCTGCAGTGTGTTACTGTGTGTTACTAACCCTAAACCTGCAGTGTGTTACTGTGTGTTACTAACCCTAACCCTGCAGTGTGTTACTGTGTGTTACTAACCCTGCAGTGTGTTACTGTGTGTTACTAACCCTAACCCTGCAGTGTGTTACTGTGTGTTACTAACCCTGCAGTGTGTTACTGTGTGTTACTAACCCTAACCCTGCAGTGTGTTACTGTGTGTTACTAACCCTAAACCTGCAGTGTGTTACTGTGTGTTACTAACCCTGCAGTGTGTTACTGTGTGTTACTAACCCTAACCCTGCAGTGTGTTACTGTGTGTTACTAACCCTAACCCTGCAGTGTGTTACTGTGTGTTACTAACCCTAAACCTGCAGTGTGTTACTGTGTGTTACTAACCCTAAACCTGCAGTGTGTTACTGTGTGTTACTAACCCTAACCCTGCAGTGTGTTACTGTGTGTTACTAACCCTAACCCTACAGTGTGTTACTGTGTGTTACTAACCCTAAACCTGCAGTGTGTTACTGTGTGTTACTAAACCTGCAGTGTGTTACTGTGTGTTACTAACCCCTAACCCTGCAGTGTGTTACTGTGTGTTACTAACCCTAACCCTACAGTGTGTTACTGTGTGTTACTAACCCTAAACCTGCAGTGTGTTACTGTGTGTTACTAACCCTGCAGTGTGTTACTGTGTGTTACTAACCCTGCAGTGTGTTACTGTGTGTTACTAACCCTAAACCTGCAGTGTGTTACTGTGTGTTACTAACCCTAAACCTGCAGTGTGTTACTGTGTGTTACTAACCCTGCAGTGTGTTACTGTGTGTTACTAACCCTAAACCTGCAGTGTGTTACTGTGTGTTACTAACCCTGCAGTGTGTTACTGTGTGTTACTAACCCTAAACCTGCAGTGTGTTACTGTGTGTTACTAACCCTGCAGTGTGTTACTGTGTGTTACTAACCCTAAACCTGCAGTGTGTTACTGTGTGTTACTAACCCTGCAGTGTGTTACTGTGTGTTACTAACCCTAACCCTGCAGTGTGTTACTGTGTGTTACTAACCCTAAACCTGCAGTGTGTTACTGTGTGTTACTAACCCTAACCCTGCAGTGTGTTACTGTGTGTTACTAACCCTAACCCTGCAGTGTGTTACTGTGTGTTACTAACCCTAACCCTGCAGTGTGTTACTGTGTGTTACTAACCCTAAACCTGCAGTGTGTTACTGTGTGTTACTAACCCTGCAGTGTGTTACTGTGTGTTACTAACCCTAACCCTGCAGTGTGTTACTGTGTGTTACTAACCCTAACCCTGCAGTGTGTTACTGTGTGTTACTAACCCTGCAGTGTGTTACTGTGTGTTACTAACCCTAACCCTGCAGTGTGTTACTGTGTGTTACTAACCCTAAACCTGCAGTGTGTTACTGTGTGTTACTAACCCTAAACCTGCAGTGTGTTACTGTGTGTTACTAACCCTAACCCTGCAGTGTGTTACTGTGTGTTACTAACCCTGCAGTGTGTTACTGTGTGTTACTAACCCTAACCCTGCAGTGTGTTACTGTGTGTTACTAACCCTGCAGTGTGTTACTGTGTGTTACTAACCCTAAACCTGCAGTGTGTTACTGTGTGTTACTAACCCTAAACCTGCAGTGTGTTACTGTGTGTTACTAACCCTAAACCTGCAGTGTGTTACTGTGTGTTACTAACCCTGCAGTGTGTTACTGTGTGTTACTAACCCTGCAGTGTGTTACTGTGTGTTACTAACCCTGCAGTGTGTTACTGTGTGTTACTAACCCTAAACCTGCAGTGTGTTACTGTGTGTTACTAACCCTAAACCTGCAGTGTGTTACTGTGTGTTACTAACCCTAACCCTGCAGTGTGTTACTGTGTGTTACTAACCCTAACCCTGCAGTGTGTTACTGTGTGTTACTAACCCTAACCCTACAGTGTGTTACTGTGTGTTACTAACCCTAACCCTGCAGTGTGTTACTGTGTGTTACTAACCCTAACCCTGCAGTGTGTTACTGTGTGTTACTAACCCTAAACCTGCAGTGTGTTACTGTGTGTTACTAACCCTAACCCTGCAGTGTGTTACTGTGTGTTACTAACCCTAAACCTGCAGTGTGTTACTAACCCTAAACCTGCAGTGTGTTACTGTGTGTTACTAACCCTAACCCTGCAGTGTGTTACTGTGTGTTACTAACCCTGCAGTGTGTTACTGTGTGTTACTAACCCTAACCCTGCAGTGTGTTACTGTGTGTTACTAACCCTAAACCTGCAGTGTGTTACTGTGTGTTACTAACCCTAAACCTGCAGTGTGTTACTGTGTGTTACTAACCCTAACCCTGCAGTGTGTTACTGTGTGTTACTAACCCTGCAGTGTGTTACTGTGTGTTACTAACCCTAAACCTGCAGTGTGTTACTGTGTGTTACTAACCCTAAACCTGCAGTGTGTTACTGTGTGTTACTAACCCTAAACCTGCAGTGTGTTACTGTGTGTTACTAACCCTGCAGTGTGTTACTGTGTGTTACTAACCCTAACCCTGCAGTGTGTTACTGTGTGTTACTAACCCTAAACCTGCAGTGTGTTACTGTGTGTTACTAACCCTAACCCTGCAGTGTGTTACTGTGTGTTACTAACCCTGCAGTGTGTTACTGTGTGTTACTAACCCTGCAGTGTGTTACTGTGTGTTACTAACCCTAAACCTGCAGTGTGTTACTGTGTGTTACTAACCCTAAACCTGCAGTGTGTTACTGTGTGTTACTAACCCTAACCCTGCAGTGTGTTACTGTGTGTTACTAACCCTAACCCTGCAGTGTGTTACTGTGTGTTACTAACCCTAACCCTGCAGTGTGTTACTGTGTGTTACTAACCCTAAACCTGCAGTGTGTTACTGTGTGTTACTAACCCTAAACCTGCAGTGTGTTACTGTGTGTTACTAACCCTAACCCTGCAGTGTGTTACTGTGTGTTACTAACCCTGCAGTGTGTTACTGTGTGTTACTAACCCTAACCCTACAGTGTGTTACTGTGTGTTACTAACCCTAACCCTGCAGTGTGTTACTGTGTGTTACTAACCCTAACCCTGCAGTGTGTTACTGTGTGTTACTAACCCTAAACCTGCAGTGTGTTACTGTGTGTTACTAACCCTAAACCTGCAGTGTGTTACTGTGTGTTACTAACCCTAAACCTGCAGTGTGTTACTGTGTGTTACTAACCCTGCAGTGTGTTACTGTGTGTTACTAACCCTAAACCTGCAGTGTGTTACTGTGTGTTACTAACCCTGCAGGGTGTTACTGTGTGTTACTAACCCTAAACCTGCAGTGTGTTACTGTGTGTTACTAACCCTAACCCTGCAGTGTGTTACTGTGTGTTACTAACCCTAACCCTGCAGTGTGTTACTGTGTGTTACTAACCCTAAACCTGCAGTGTGTTACTGTGTGTTACTAACCCTGCAGTGTGTTACTGTGTTACTAACCCTAAACCTGCAGTGTGTTACTGTGTGTTACTAACCCTGCAGTGTGTTACTGTGTGTTACTAACCCTAACCCTGCAGTGTGTTACTGTGTGTTACTAACCCTAACCCTGCAGTGTGTTACTGTGTGTTACTAACCCTAACCCTGCAGTGTGTTACTGTGTGTTACTAACCCTGCAGTGTGTTACTGTGTGTTACTAACCCTAACCCTGCAGTGTGTTACTGTGTGTTACTAACCCTAAACCTGCAGTGTGTTACTGTGTGTTACTAACCCTAACCCTGCAGTGTGTTACTGTGTGTTACTAACCCTAACCCTGCAGTGTGTTACTGTGTGTTACTAACCCTAAACCTGCAGTGTGTTACTGTGTGTTACTAACCCTAACCCTGCAGTGTGTTACTGTGTGTTACTAACCCTAACCCTACAGTGTGTTACTGTGTGTTACTAACCCTAAACCTGCAGTGTGTTACTGTGTGTTACTAACCCTGCAGTGTGTTACTGTGTGTTACTAACCCTGCAGTGTGTTACTGTGTGTTACTAACCCTAAACCTGCAGTGTGTTACTGTGTGTTACTAACCCTAAACCTGCAGTGTGTTACTGTGTGTTACTAACCCTGCAGTGTGTTACTGTGTGTTACTAACCCTAAACCTGCAGTGTGTTACTGTGTGTTACTAACCCTGCAGTGTGTTACTGTGTGTTACTAACCCTAAACCTGCAGTGTGTTACTGTGTGTTACTAACCCTGCAGTGTGTTACTGTGTGTTACTAACCCTAAACCTGCAGTGTGTTACTGTGTGTTACTAACCCTAACCCTGCAGTGTGTTACTGTGTGTTACTAACCCTAACCCTGCAGTGTGTTACTGTGTGTTACTAACCCTAAACCTGCAGTGTGTTACTAACCCTAACCCTGCAGTGTGTTACTGTGTGTTACTAACCCTAAACCTGCAGTGTGTTACTAACCCTAACCCTGCAGTGTGTTACTGTGTGTTACTAACCCTAAACCTGCAGTGTGTTACTAACCCTAACCCTGCAGTGTGTTACTGTGTGTTACTAACCCTAACCCTGCAGTGTGTTACTGTGTGTTACTAACGCTAACCCTGCAGTGTGTTACTGTGTGTTACTAACCCTAACCCTGCAGTGTGTTACTGTGTGTTACTAACCCTAACCCTGCAGTGTGTTACTGTGTGTTACTAACCCTGCAGTGTGTTACTGTGTGTTACTAACCCTAAACCTGCAGTGTGTTACTGTGTGTTACTAACCCTAAACCTGCAGTGTGTTACTGTGTGTTACTAACCCTAACCCTGCAGTGTGTTACTGTGTGTTACTAACCCTGCAGTGTGTTACTGTGTGTTACTAACCCTAACCCTGCAGTGTGTTACTGTGTGTTACTAACCCTAACCCTGCAGTGTGTTACTGTGTGTTACTAACCCTAAACCTGCAGTGTGTTACTGTGTGTTACTAACCCTAACCCTGCAGTGTGTTACTGTGTGTTACTAACCCTAAACCTGCAGTGTGTTACTGTGTGTTACTAACCCTAACCCTGCAGTGTGTTACTGTGTGTTACTAACCCTAACCCTGCAGTGTGTTACTGTGTGTTACTAACCCTAACCCTGCAGTGTGTTACTGTGTGTTACTAACCCTAAACCTGCAGTGTGTTACTGTGTGTTACTAACCCTGCAGTGTGTTACTGTGTGTTACTAACCCTAACCCTGCAGTGTGTTACTGTGTGTTACTAACCCTAACCCTGCAGTGTGTTACTGTGTGTTACTAACCCTAAACCTGCAGTGTGTTACTGTGTGTTACTAACCCTAAACCTGCAGTGTGTTACTGTGTGTTACTAACCCTAACCCTGCAGTGTGTTACTGTGTGTTACTAACCCTAACCCTGCATTGTGTTACTGTGTGTTACTAACCCTAACCCTACAGTGTGTTACTGTGTGTTACTAACCCTAAACCTGCAGTGTGTTACTGTGTGTTACTAAACCTGCAGTGTGTTACTGTGTGTTACTAACCCTAAACCTGCAGTGTGTTACTGTGTGTTACTAACCCTAACCCTGCAGTGTGTTACTGTGTGTTACTAACCCTAAACCTGCAGTGTGTTACTGTGTGTTACTAACCCTAAACCTGCAGTGTGTTACTGTGTGTTACTAACCCTAAACCTGCAGTGTGTTACTGTGTGTTACTAACCCTAACCCTGCAGTGTGTTACTGTGTGTTACTAACCCTGCAGTGTGTTACTGTGTGTTACTAACCCTGCAGTGTGTTACTGTGTGTTACTAACCCTAACCCTGCAGTGTGTTACTGTGTGTTACTAACCCTAAACCTGCAGTGTGTTACTGTGTGTTACTAACCCTAAACCTATAGTGTGTTACTGTGTGTTACTAACCCTAAACCTGCAGTGTGTTACTGTGTGTTACTAACCCTAACCCTGCAGTGTGTTACTGTGTGTTACTAACCCTGCAGTGTGTTACTGTGTGTTACTAACCCTGCAGTGTGTTACTGTGTGTTACTAACCCTAACCCTGCAGTGTGTTACTGTGTGTTACTAACCCTAACCCTGCAGTGTGTTACTGTGTGTTACTAACCCTAAACCTGCAGTGTGTTACTGTGTGTTACTAACCCTAAACCTGCAGTGTGTTACTGTGTGTTACTAACCCTGCAGTGTGTTACTGTGTGTTACTAACCCTGCAGTGTGTTACTGTGTGTTACTAACCCTAACCCTGCAGTGTGTTACTGTGTGTTACTAACCCTAACCCTGCAGTGTGTTACTGTGTGTTACTAACCCTAACCCTGCAGTGTGTTACTGTGTGTTACTAACCCTAAACCTGCAGTGTGTTACTGTGTGTTACTAACCCTGCAGTGTGTTACTGTGTGTTACTAACCCTGCATTGTGTTACTGTGTGTTACTAACCCTAACCCTGCAGTGTGTTACTGTGTGTTACTAACCCTAACCCTGCAGTGTGTTACTGTGTGTTACTAACCCTAACCCTGCAGTGTGTTACTGTGTGTTACTAACCCTAACCCTGCAGTGTGTTACTGTGTGTTACTAACCCTAAACCTGCAGTGTGTTACTGTGTGTTACTAACCCTAAACCTGCAGTGTGTTACTGTGTGTTACTAACCCTGCAGTGTGTTACTGTGTGTTACTAACCCTGCAGTGTGTTACTGTGTGTTACTAACCCTAAACCTGCAGTGTGTTACTGTGTGTTACTAACCCTAACCCTGCAGTGTGTTACTGTGTGTTACTAACCCTAACCCTGCAGTGTGTTACTGTGTGTTACTAACCCTAACCCTGCAGTGTGTTACTGTGTGTTACTAACCCTGCAGTGTGTTACTGTGTGTTACTAACCCTAACCCTGCAGTGTGTTACTGTGTGTTACTAACCCTAACCCTGCAGTGTGTTACTGTGTGTTACTAACCCTGCAGTGTGTTACTGTGTGTTACTAACCCTAACCCTGCAGTGTGTTACTGTGTGTTACTAACCCTAACCCTGCAGTGTGTTACTGTGTGTTACTAACCCTGCAGTGTGTTACTGTGTGTTACTAACCCTAACCCTGCAGTGTGTTACTGTGTGTTACTAACCCTGCAGTGTGTTACTGTGTGTTACTAACCCTAACCCTGCAGTGTGTTACTGTGTGTTACTAACCCTAACCCTGCAGTGTGTTACTGTGTGTTACTAACCCTAACCCTGCAGTGTGTTACTGTGTGTTACTAACCCTAACCCTGCAGTGTGTTACTGTGTGTTACTAACCCTAACCCTGCAGTGTGTTACTGTGTGTTACTAACCCTAACCCTGCAGTGTGTTACTGTGTGTTACTAACCCTGCAGTGTGTTACTGTGTGTTACTAACCCTAACCCTGCAGTGTGTTACTGTGTGTTACTAACCCTAACCCTGCAGTGTGTTACTGTGTGTTACTAACCCTAACCCTGCAGTGTGTTACTGTGTGTTACTAACCCTAACCCTGCAGTGTGTTACTGTGTGTTACTAACCCTAACCCTGCAGTGTGTTACTGTGTGTTACTAACCCTAACCCTGCAGTGTGTTACTGTGTGTTACTAACCCTAAACCTGCAGTGTGTTACTGTGTGTTACTAACCCTAAACCTGCAGTGTGTTACTGTGTGTTACTAACCCTAAACCTGCAGTGTGTTACTGTGTGTTACTAACCCTAAACCTGCAGTGTGTTACTGTGTGTTACTAACCCTAACCCTACAGTGTGTTACTGTGTGTTACTAACCCTGCAGTGTGTTACTGTGTGTTACTAACCCTAAACCTGCAGTGTGTTACTGTGTGTTACTAACCCTAACCCTGCAGTGTGTTACTGTGTGTTACTAACCCTAACCCTGCAGTGTGTTACTGTGTGTTACTAACCCTAAACCTGCAGTGTGTTACTGTGTGTTACTAACCCTAACCCTGCAGTGTGTTACTGTGTGTTACTAACCCTAAACCTGCAGTGTGTTACTGTGTGTTACTAACCCTGCAGTGTGTTACTGTGTGTTACTAACCCTAAACCTGCAGTGTGTTACTGTGTGTTACTAACCCTAACCCTGCAGTGTGTTACTGTGTGTTACTAACCCTAACCCTGCAGTGTGTACCCACCGAGCTGTTCTGACACTGTACAGAGGAGCTGTTGAAGCGCAGGGCGGTCACACGGTGGCTGACCCCCTGGATGTGGAGGACACACTCGTAACCCCGCTGGCCAGACTGGGGCTGGGGAAGGTTCCGGGCCTTCAGGGTGATGGGCTTCACCTCCCCAGCCGGGATCAGAATCTCCTCCGACCGCACCAGCTGAGGACAGTCCTAGAGAGGGGGGTGGGGATGGTTAAAGGTCAAATAAACTAACAGACACAACAAACACAGAGTGGATACACACAAACAACAAACACATGCAGCAGACACACAGACAGATGCGCGCACACACAGAAGCTAGCTGGCTAACGTTGAATATTTCCTTGGATGAAAGAACAAAAGCCCTTGACGCAGGAGAGAGTGATGGAGGGAGAGGGAGCCAGCAGGGTCAAACCGGCCATTGAGGCTGGTGCTGGAGAGTGTTGGCTGCTTCACTTCTTCCACTCCAAAGCCTTTCTCACATAATAGGATCACCGAGGAGGGTCAATGTTCTAAAATGGTTGCATGTGCTTTGTCACTGATGACAACTGACAGCGGGAGGAAAAATCTGCAGGATCATAAAACTGGGGGAGGCCAATAATAGCTACAGCTGTGTGTGTGTGTGTTTGAGAGAGAGAGTTTGTGTGTGTGTGTGTGTGTGTGTGTGTGTGTGTGTGTGTGTGTGTGTGTGTATCAGTGCTGCCGCAGTAGGTCTCTTTGGAGTGTGTGAAAAGGGAAGTGTGAAGAGAAAGGCCACTGTCCTCCTTCCTCTGCAGCAGTAGTCTGTCCTCACTCTCAGGCAGACGGATCAATGTGTTACTTTACACCCCGACAGATTGATAGGCGGTAAACACACTCCTTAACCACTGTCACAGAGAGCGAGAGGAGAGGAAGAGTGTGTTTGTGTGTGTAACAGTGGAGGCTGCTGAGGGGATAATAATGGCTGGAACGGAGCGAATGGAATGGCATCAAACACATGGAAACTATATTGTTTGAAACCCCACCTCCTTAAGGAATACCTGGGATAGGATAATGTAATCCTTCTACCCCCCCTTACCCCAACCCCCCCCCCCCCCCCCCCCCCCCCAAAAAAAATATTGTAAAGTGGTTATCCCACTGGCTATAGGGTGAATGCACCAATTTGTAAGTCGCTCTGGATAAGAGCGTCTGCTAAATGACGTAAATGTGCCCTTGAGCAAGGCACTTAACCCTAATTGCTCCTGTATTTGCTCTGGATAAGAGCGTCTGCTAAATGACTAAAATGTAAAATGTAATGTAAATGTGCTTGGCAGCATCTAATGGGGATCCCTAACAAATACAAAAATGTGCAGTTTTTTCACACAACACAATGCCACAGATGTCTCAAGTTTTGAGGGAGCATGCAATTGGCATGCTGACTGCAGGAATGTCCACCAGAGTTGTTGCCAGATAATGTTAGGTTAATTTCTCTACCATTAGCTGCCTCCAATGTTGTTTTAGAGAATTTTGCAGTATGCCCAACCAGCCTCACAACTGCTGACCACCGTGTATGGCGTTGTGTGGACGTACGGTTTGCTGATGTCAATGTTGTGAACAGCGTACCCCATGGTGGTATCGGGGTTATGGTATGGCATGGCATAAGCTACAGACAACTAATACAAATGCATTTTATCGATGGCAGTTTGAATGCACAGAGATGCCATGACAAGATCCTGAGGCCCATTGTCCTGCCATTCATCCACCTCCATCACCTCGTGTTTCAGCATGATAATGCACGGCCCCATGTCACAAGGATCTGCACACAATTGAACCTGCTGAAAATGTCCCAATTCTTCCATGGCCTGCATACTCACCAGACATGTCACCCTTTGAGCATGTTTGGGATGGTCTGGATCAATGTGTACCACAACTTGTTCCAGTTCCTGCCAATATCCAGGAATTTCCTAGAAGCCTAGAGTCCGGGAAAAATGTGTTATTTTATAAATGGATTTCATGCAATTCTATATAATTTTAGATGACTGGAGATTTTCGCAGAATCTTTTTTAATACCTCACAAATGACTAAAATGAAAGGCTACTTGAATGACACTGAGAATCTGAGATCAATAACCACGACCTTATCTTGAATCCATCAGTAGCTTAGGCCCCTACAGTGAGGAAAAAAGTATTTGATCCCCTGCTGATTTTGTACGTTTGCCCACTGACAAAGACATGATCAGTCTATAATTTTAATGGTAGGTTTATTTGAACAGTGAGAGACAGTATAACAAACAAAAAAATCAAGAAAAACGCATGTCAAAAATGTTATAAATTGATTTGCATTTTAATGAGGGAAATAAGTATTTGACCCCCTCTCAATCAGAAAGATTTCTGGCTCCCAGGTGTATTTTATACAGGTAACGAGCTGAGATTAGGAGCACACTCTTAAGGGAGTGCTCCTAATCTCAGTTTGTTACCTGTATAAAAGACACCTGTCCACACAAGCAATCAATCAATCTGATTCCAAACTCTCCACCATGGCCAAGACCAAAGAGCTCTCCAAGGATGTCAGGGACAAGATTGTAGACCTACACAAGGCTGGAATGGGCTACAAGACCATCGGCAAGCAGCTTGGTGAGAAGGTGACAACAGTTGGTACGATTATTCGCAACTGGAAGAAACACAAAATAACTTTTAATCTCCCTCGGCCTGGGGCTCCATGCAAGAGCTTACCTCGTGGAGTTGCAATGATAATGAGAACGGTGAGGAATCAGCCCAGAACTACACGGGAGGATCTTGTCAATGATCTCAAGGCAGCTGGGACCATAGTCACCAAGAAAACAATTGGTAACACAATATGCCGTGAAGGACTGAAATCCTGCAGTGCCCGCAAGGTCCCCCTGCTCAAGAAAGCACATATACAGACCCGTCTGAAGTTTGCCAATGAACATCTGAATGATTCAGAGGAGAACTGGGTGAAAGTGTTGTGGTCAGATGAGACCAAAATCGAGCTCTTTGGCATCAACTCAACTCGCCGTGTTTGGAAGAGGAGGAATGCTGCCTATGACCCCAAGAACATCATCCCCACCGTCAAACATGGAGGTGGAAACATTATGCTTTGGGGGTGTTTTTCTGCTAAGGGGACAGGACAACTTCACCGCATCAAATTGACGATGGACGGGGCCATGTACCGTCAAATCTTGGGTGAGAAACTCCTTCCCTCAGCCAGGGCATTGAAAATGGGTCGTGGATGGGTATTCCAGCATGACAGTGACCCAAAACACACGGCCAAAGCAACAAAGGAGTGGCTCAAGAAGAAGCACATTAAGGTCCTGGAGTGGCCTAGCCAGTCTCCAGACCTTAATCCCATAGAACATCTGTGGAGGGAGCTGAAGGTTCGAGTTGCCAAACGTCAGCCTCAAAACCTTAATGACTTGGAGAAGATCTGCAAAGAGGAGTGGAACAAAATCCCTCCTGAGATGTGTGCAAACCTGGTGGCCAACTACAAGAAACGTCTGACCTCTGTGATTGCCAACAAGGGTTTTGCCACAAAGTACTAAGTCATGTTTTGCAGAGGGGTCACATACTTATTTCCCCTCATTAAAATGCAAATCAATTTATAACATTTTTGACATGCGTTTTTCTGGATTTCTTTCTTGTTATTCTGTCTCTCACTGTTCAAATAAACCTACCATTAAAATTATAGACTGATCATGTCTTTGTCAGTGGGCAAACGTACAAAATCAGCAGGGGATCAAATACTTTTTTCCCTCACTGTACATGGTTTGACACCAGTATTGCCAGCATTTGTTTTATTCACTGGGCTATCTAGAGTGATCAGAGAGTAGACTAAAGAAGTGAAGTAGACAAACTGCCAATGTTTTAAAGTTCTATTAAATGAGTCTGTGTAGTTACTAACCCTTGTGATAGTGAGTGGAGAATGATATGGCTTCTTCATCTGCATTGCTTGCTCTTTGGGGTTTTTGGCTGGGTTTCTATAAAGCACTTTGTGACAACTTCTGATGTAAAAAGGGCTTCATAAAATACATTTGATTGACATGTATATCACACCAACTGACTGGTTCTTCTGTTGTTGTTCACACAGGAGACCGTGTTGAGACATTCTCTACATCCAGAGAGCAACAGCAGGAAGATCACAGAGCTAAGAGGTCTCACCACTGCCCACATTGTGAGGCGAGTTTCTCAATTCTATCAAAGTTAAAAATACACCTACAAATACACACAGGAGAGAATCTGAATTCCTGTACTGACTGTGGGAAGAATTTCACAACATCAAAGGCTCTGACAGTTCATCAGAGAGTGCACATAGGAGAGAAGCCTTACAACTGCTCTGACTGTGGGAAGCTTTTCTCTCAACTGGACACCTTAAAACAACATGAACGTATACACACAGGAGAGAAGCCTTACTCCTGCTCTGAGTGTGGGAAGAGTTTCTCTCGACCTGGCAACTTAAAAATACATGAACATATACATACAGGAGAGAAGCCTTACTCCTGCTCTGACTGTGGGGCAAGTTTCTCTCAACTGGACACCTTAAAACAACATAAACGTATACACACAGGAGAGAAGCCTTACTCCTGCTCTGACTGTGGGGCAAGTTTCTCTCAACTGGCCAGCTTAAAACAACATGAACGTATACATACAGGAGAGAAGCCTTACTCCTGCTCTGACTGTGGGAAGAGTTTCTCTCAACTGGACAACTTAAAACAACATGAACGTATACATACAGGAGAGAAGCCTTACTCCTGCTCTGACTGTGGGAAGAGTTTCTCTCAACTGGACACCTTAAAACAACATAAACGTATACATACAGGAGAGAAGCCTTACTTCTGCTCTGACTGTGGGAAGAGTTTCTCTCAACTGGACAACTTAAAACAACATGAACGTATACATACAGGAGAGAAGCCTTACTTCTGCTCTGACTGTGGGAAGAGTTTCTCTCTTCTTGGCAACTTAAAAAAACATGAACGTATACACACAGGAGAGAAGCCTTACTCCTGCTCTGACTGTGGGGCAAGTTTCTCTCAACTGGGCAGCTTAAAACAACATGAACGTATACATACTGGAGAGAAGCCTTACTCCTGCTCTGACTGTGTAAAATGCTTCACAACATCAGCTCAGCTAAAAGTTCATCAGAGAACACACACAGGAGAGAAGCCTTACTCCTGCTCTGACTGTGGGAAGAGTTTCTCTCAACTGGGCCCCTTAAAATTACATGAACGTATACACACAGGAGAGAAGCCATACTCCTGCTCTGACTGTAAGATGAGATTCTACATATCTGGCAATTTAAAAAGACACCAACGTATACATAAGAAGTGGTAGTGGATTGGATACACTCTATTGTAATCCTATTGTTTCTCACTGTGAGAGAACTGTGCAGAGGAACGGGAAAGTTGTAGAATTTTAGCATCTCTTTACTGACCAGTGTGCACCTTGTCAGTTTTGCAGTGCTTAGATTGCTCCTACTGTAAATATAATGTGAGGTCTAGGACATTGAGGAAACCACGAGTACATGCATCCATGCCGTGTGTCAGCATTGCAGGATGGTGGTGGTGGTGTGGGGTGTGTTTTCATGGCAGACATTGGGCCCCTTGATAAAAGTGGAGCAACGTTTGAATGCCACAGGATATCAAAAAATCTTTGTCAATCAGGTGCATCCCTTCATGGCAGAAGTTATCCATCTGCAAATATATTTTTTTCAGCAGGATTATGCCCCATGCCACAAGGCTTGTCCAGAAAAGGTTCCACGAACATGACGGTGAATTCAGGTTACTGCAGTGGCCTTCCGAGGCACCAGATCTCAATCCAATTGTGCATCTGTTGTAGGAGATGGAACGAGCTATTCTGAGTAGAAATCCACTGCCAGACAACTTGACACAACTGTGGGAAGCATTGCAGTCAACATGGGCCAGCATCCCAGTGGAACGCTTTCGACACCTTGTAGAGTCCATGCCCCGACAAATTGAGGCTGTTCTGATGACAAAGACTATCAGCTGTTCAGAAATGACAGGTCCAGAGAGGGGATGCGAGGAGGGGGCGTGGCTATGTATGTGAATCACAGTATGCAGGCAAAGAGAAGAATAACTGACCTAGAGAAAGAAGAGTTTGAGTGTCTTCAGCTCCGTCCTAAACAACACCCCAGCTCAGTTTCATCTCTGGTAGTGGAGTGCTCTAACCTCCACCATGGGCACATGACAAAACACTGTAACAGAACACTGTGGATTATCTCAAATCACTGTCCATGTGATCAGGATGTCCTCTCCCCAAACGGGTCTCATCCTGTGTGGAGACTTTAATCACCTGCCCATCAAGATGCTGACAAACTCCCATCCAGACATGAAACAAGTGGCCAAAAGACAAGACCACAGAGGGGACTCCATCCTAGATCTGATCAACACAACCCACTGTCCTTGCCCCTCTCGGATCCAGTGATCACAAATGTCTGCTGTTCTCTCCAAACACAACATCAGGAGGGAGAAGAGAGGTGCAGCGGAAAAAAGGACATCTGGTAACCCAGAACAGAAAGGAGACCTTTGCACGATGTATGGCCAGTACTGACTGTTCTGCCATATATGAGGTGGAGAGCATCGTTGCAAAGGTTGAGACGTTCAACTCCTGCATTCAAACTGCACTTGATGTATACATGCCAATAAGAAAACAACACTGGACAAGCCCTGGATGACTGAAAGAATAAAGGCTGCCATCAGGAAAATACACAATATTTTCAACAGATGGGGAGAAACAATGACATGGAGAAAATACAGAAACACAGTGCAAATGATTATCAAGGAAGCAAAGACAATCTTCTACGAAACTGAAATCCAGGACCTAAAGAAGAAAAACCCTAAGGAATGGTGGGACTTCATTAACAATGGACTGGGACCAAAGAAAACATCAGGAGGGAGAATACAGGTCGAGGGAATTGAAGACGACAACCTGGCTGATGTTTTGAATGGCTTCTTTGCTGAGGCATGGACAAGCACCACACCTCTTGCCATCTTCCCCATGCCTACAAAGCAGGTTGAGCTGTGCAGCATTGGCCAGTTAATGCAAGCTCTGAACAGACTCAGCCCACGTAAAGCATGTGGGCCTGATGGCATTTCAGCCTGGCTACTAAAAGAGCATGCAGAAGATCTAGCCCCTGTCATCAAACACATTGTTAAAACTGTTCCCTGCCAGTAGGAGGTGTTATCTGAATGCACGATTCAGTATGACAACCTCCCAATGTCCAGCACTACTACCGCCCTTGTGAAAGCCACATACTCCTGGCTGACAGCTACAGACTCCATAAACCCAACAATGGTGGGTGTGTTACTTGCTGATTTGTCCAAAGCCTTTGATCGAGTAGATCACCCATAGTTCCTGCAACATCTGTCTGACATTGAACTGTGTCCAAGGTGACTAGCCTGGCTCCACAGCTACACCACCGAAAGAGGGCAGAGGGTGATGGCAACTGGTACATTTAGCCTTTGGTCAGAGGACCATCCACAACCTGCACCACTAATCCTAGGAGGACAGGAAGTACCAGTAGTAACAACAACCAAGTATCTTGATTTTAATCTAAACTCTAACCTCAGTGGTGACATGTGGAGCAGCCATTGAGAAAGGCCTCAAATCGCCTTTTTGACTGTTCTGGAATACGGTGGAGTGCTGTTAGTTGGATGCAGTAAAAAGCAGCAGGCCCAACTAGACAGGGTGCAGAGGAGGGCCTTGAGGATCATCTCCAGAGGTGGAGCAGTCCAACCACAGCTCCCGTCACTGCAGAGCAGGCTAGAACAGGCTGCAGTGCACCTGGTGAAGGACATGCACACTCTTGACCATCCACTGAATGACCTGCTCCCTCCAAGAAGATGTAACTGCACCACCAGGCTCCTGAGAAACAGCCACAAACTGTCCTGTCTAACTGCCCGTACAAACCGCCTGCGAAACGCCACTCTACCCACTGCTATTTTAAAATCACATTTTAATATTTCAATTTCCATCATGAAAAATGTCCTGTAATATTTCAAGTGTTCTGTATTCTACTTATGTCACATATTGTATTATGTATTTAACAGGTAGCCTAGCGGTTAAGAGTGTTGGGCCAGTAACTGAAAGGTCGCTGGTTTGAATCCCGAGCCAACTAGGTCAAAAAATCTGTCATTGTGGCCTTGAGCAAGGCAATTAACCCCAATTGGTCCTATAAGTCGCTCTGGATAAGAGCATCTGCTAAATTACAAATATGTAATGAAAAATCATGTTTGTACATGAATGTGTGCTGGGTAACCTCTTCTTCTCTTGTGCATAAATATAACAAAGTGTTTAAAGTGAAATAGTTAGTGTCTATACAGTGCAGTCTGAAACTTTTCAGACCCCTTGACTTTTTCAACAACAAAAATAAGTTACAGCCTTATTGTAAAAATGATTTTTTTTTTTACAAACAACAACAACAAAGATCCCTCATCAATCTACACACAATACCCCATAATGACAAAGTGGAAACAGGTTTAGACATTTTTGCAAAACCTTATTCACATTAGTATTCCAGACGCTTTGCTATGAATCTCGAAATTTAGCTCAGGTGCATCCTGTTTCCATTGATCTTCCTTGTGATTTTTTTTACAACTTGATTGGAGTCCACCTGAGATCAATTAAATTGATTGGACATGGTTTGAAAAGGCACACACCTGTCTATATAACATCGACAGTTGACATTGCATGTCAGAGCAAAAACCAAGCCATGAGGTCGATGGAATTGTCCGTAGAGCTCAGAGACAGGATTGTGTCGAGGCACAGATCTGGGGAAGGGTACCAAAAAATGTCTGCAGCATTGAAGGTCCCCAAGAACACTGTGGCCTCCTCCATTTTTAAATGGAAGAAGTTTAGAATCACCAAGATTCTTCCTAGAGCTGTCCACCCGGCCAACTGCGCAGTCGGAGGAGAAGGGCCTTGGTCAGGGAGGTGACCAAGAACCCGATGATCACTTTGACAGAGATCCATAGTTCAGCCTGCTTGGAGTTTGCCAAGAGGCACCTAAAGGACTCTGACCATGAGAAACAAGATTATCTGGTCTGTTGTTACCAAGATTGAACTCTTTGGCCTGAATACCAAGCGTCACTTCTGGAGGAAACCTGGCACCATGCCTACGGTGAAGCATGGTCGTGGCAGTATCATGCTGTGCGGATGTTTTTCAGAGGCAGGGACTGGGTGACTAGTCAGGATCGAGGGAATAATGAACAGAGCAAAGTACAGAGAGATCCTTGATGAAAACCTGCTCCAGAGCGCTCAGGACTTCAGACTGGGGCGAAGGTTCACCTGGCCCAGCCAGAGCCCAGACTTGAACCTGATTGAACATCTCCGGAGAGACCAGAAAATAGCTGTGCAGCAACGCTCCCCATCCAACCTGACCAGAGTTTGAGAGGATCTGCAGAGAAGAATGAATTAAACTCCCCAAATACAGGTGTGCCAAGCTTATATAATAATAATAATAATATGCCATTTAGCAGACGCTTTTATCCAAAGCGACTTACAGTCATGCGTGCATACATTTATTTATTTTTGTGTATGGGTGGTCCCGGGGATCGAACCCACTACCTTGGCGTTACAAGCGCCGTGCTCTACCAGCTGAGCTACAGAGGACCACTTGTAGCATCATACCCAAGAAGACTTGATGCTGTAATCACTGCCAAAGGTGCTTCAAGAAAGTTCTGAGTAAAGGGTCTGAATACTTAGATATTTCAGTTTTTTATTAATAAATTAGGAAAAATGTCTAAAAACCTGTCTTTTGCTTTGACATTATGGGGTATTGTGTGTAGATTGATGAGGGGAAAAACTGATTTAACCAACTTTAGAATATGGCTGTAATGTAATAAAATGTGGAAAAAGTCAAGGGGTCTGAATACTTTCAGATTGCACTGTATATAGCCAAGCTACCATTGACTAGGTATTGGCACCCCATGTATATAGCCAAGCTACCATTGACTAGGTATTGGCACCCCATGTATATAGCCAAGCTACCATTGACTAGGTATTGGCACCCCGTGTATATAGCCAAGCTATCATTGACTAGGTATTGGCACCCCAGGTATATAGCCAAGCTACCATTGACTAGGTATTGGCACCCCATGTATATAGCCAAGCTACCATTGACTAGGTATTGGCACCCCATGTATATAGCCAAGCTACCATTGCTCATCGTGTATTAATTCCTTGTGCTACAATCTTTTTCCTATTATTATAATTGTTGTATTGTGTTCTCCATTGTTGGTCAACATTTCACTGTTAGTCTACACCTGTTGTTTACCAAACATGTGACAATTAAAATGAAAGACTACGTGTTTAGTTAATTGTCTTCTAAAAATATACTGAAAAAATATATAAACTTGACATGTAAAGTGTTGGTCCCATGTTTCATGAGCTGAAATAAAAGATCCCGGATATTTTCCATACCCACAAAAAGCTTATTTCTCTCCAATTTGTTTCCATTTCTGTTAGTGAGCATTACATTTTGAGGGAGTGCTCAATTGGCAGCTGACCAGAGCTGTTGCCAGAGAGTTTAATGTAAATTTCTCTACCGAGAATTTGGCAGAACGTCCAACTGGCTTCCCAGCCGCAGACCACGTGTAACCGTGCAAGCCCAGGACCCCCACATCTGGCTTCTTCACCTGCAGGATCATCTGAGATCAGCCACCCGGACAGCTGATGAAACTGAGGAGTATTTATATCTGTAATAAAGCCCTTTTAGTAGGGAAAAAACATTCTTATTGGCTGATGGGTGGGCCCCTGTCATGTGAAATCCATAGATTAGGGCCTAATGAATGTATTTCAATTAACTGATTTCCTTATATGAACTGTACCCTTGTAAAAGTGTTGAATGTTGTGTTTATATTTGTGTTCAGTTAGTTAAAATCTTACCAAAAAAGTGATGATGAATATGTTTGGAAAACTGCATTGATCTGCCAATGAAAAATAACATTAGTACATGAATTTGTACTGGTCAACCTCTCCTTCTCTTTTGTATTCAGTTCTTCCATATTATATCTGACTGTATGAATGGTTCTTATGGTTGTATTCAGTTCTTCCATATTAGTTCTGACAGTATGAATGGTTCTTATGGTTGTATTCAGTTCTTCCATATTAGATCTGACAGTATGAATGGCTCTTATGGGCTGAGTGCCTGGAGTGTTTCGGTATGACCACAGTCAGGAGGTCTCTGACCCTGTGATCTCACCAGGACAGAACCACATGTCTCTATCACACTCCAGCCCAGAAGGTGGCAGTGATGCACCTTTAACGTTGGTCTGAACACCACCCATAAACACCATAGAAGAAGAATGCCTGCTTAGCAACAACCAAGGGGCCATGCAGCTTTCCACTGTTCCGAAGACTGTCTATTATATGGAACAGATTGGCATGTGACCACTCTAACAATGTAGACACGTCCTCAAAGATTGGACATGAATCTGTGTTGGTCAAACTCTTCTATTCTCTATCATTAAATACAACAAAACTATGTTTTTGTGAAATATTTAGTGTTTGTCTAAAGCTGGAAAAAAGACCTGAAATGAGCATCACAAAGATACATTTGACCTATGCACTAACAAGCTTTTTCAATATACGCAGCTTTGTCACCGGCTGCAGTACTGTAGCTTTATTAATCTACTGTACTTCAACATGTACTCACATTGGACGGATTGATTAGGATTCAATCCATGTCTTAAACTGCTACCTAGCAAGTTACAAGCCACAACACACATGTAAAGTTGCTGTAGAACTCTTTCATGGGGTGTGAAAATATATGTAATCAAAACTACTGGATATCTTTAGAAGTAAAATTGTTCTACAATTTTCTTACACTGAGAATGTAGAATAGTTTTTGTAGGTCGGCAGGATTGAATCTCTATTAAGATTTAAGCTAGCAAAATGTAAAGTGGTGTGTAGACTTTCACTGTGACTGTATACGTACCATTGACTTGCAATGGATTTGTGCCACAAATGCTAAAAAGTTAGCATTTTAAACAATAGTAAGATAAACAATATATGCCCAGGACTATATTGAGGGACAGACTGTTGAAATGCCCAGTTGATTATGTAAACAGTCTTGTAGAACTCTGGCATCGATGGTCCATCTGAGGGTGAGTCATTGATATGAATGCTCAGAGTAAAAGAGCTGTGAACTCACCTGTGATGGCCCACGTCTACCACAACCTTTCCTATTGTGTTTGTAAGCACCACAGCATTTTAGGCAGCCATTGTTCAAAATGTGTTCATACATACAGTACAATGGGATGGTGTGTGGAATGAACAGGGGAGAACCAGGAGTTTGATCTCTGACTTCTATTTAGGACTGGGATCCCTCAGTGGGCCGGCCTTTTAAGAATATCTATTGATTCTCTTTTAAACATGCTAGAAACCTAAAGGACAGCCTAGTAAGAGCAGATGAATATGTTCCCCCTCAGCATTTCCTATCCACCCTCCCCTCAAATCATTGTGAGAACTATAATGTGATGACCAAGGGGGATTTCTTTCTTCACCCTCATACTGGAAACCCCCCGAGTGGCGCAGTGGTCTAAGGCTAAGCTGTGGTCAAAGCTGTGCCACTAGAGATCTTGATTCGAATCCAGGCTCTGT
Organism: Coregonus lavaretus; assembly: GCF_964263955.1. Lineage (NCBI taxonomy): Eukaryota > Metazoa > Chordata > Actinopteri > Salmoniformes > Salmonidae > Coregonus > Coregonus lavaretus. Next base: position 135,613 of record NW_028166972.1, on the reverse strand, counting down.
TGTCACTAACTATAAGTCGCTCTGGATAAGAGCGTCTGCTAAATGACTAAAATGTAAATAAAATGTATGTCATGGGTTGAATTTCCTGTAAAACAAAATGTGTGGTATATTTCCTGATGTGCCCATGTGGCTATTATTATGTTGGAAAGTCTAAGAGAAAATTGAAAGCTGAAAGAGCAACATCAGAACTGGTGACTAGAAATCCCCTGTAGCCAGAAGCTTTAATGTGGTCGGTTATGTTGTGTGCCAACTTGAGGTTCAAGGGATACAAGTGTCTGCTAAATGACTTATTATTACTATTATAAGGGCTTAGAAGTTGTACAGCCACTTAAGAGAGGAGGTGATAGAGAATAATTGTTGTTACAGAGAGAGACATATTATATCCATGACTTACAAACAGAGAGAGACATATTATATCCATGACTTACAAACAGAGAGAGACATATTATATCTATGACTTACAAACAGAGAGAGACATATTATATCCATGACTTACAAACAGAGAGAGACATATTATATCTATGACTTACAAACAGAGAGAGACATATTATATCCATGACTTACAAACAGAGAGAGACATATTATATCCATGACTTATGTTAGAAATTGCGTAATTCAAATCTGGTATTGGAATAAGAATCAAGAGATCTTCAATCCAAGCTTAATTTATTATATGCAAAATGTATGTATGATAAGTATGAAGGTTCGTATATACGGGTCCACTGAAATACCACGCAGGGCACTCAGTTAACTAATCCATTGTTCTAAGTTCTTCTTAAAATACTCTGACAGAAATCCTCCACTTCTTCTGTTGGCCAACCAGAGCAAAGGACTGAGTGTGGTCCAGCCAATCCGTTGGCGCAGGGGTGGGCCCAACTCCTCGGCACTCCATTTGTTACTAGACATAGTTGCTATGATAACCTGCGGAGTCAGCACCCAGAAAGACATCATCCCACTGTACTCCATGTTCAAGGACAGTTTCACAGAATACAAAGAGAGAGTGTTCGCATCTGCAAGAAACACAAGTCTTATCTGTCCTACCCCCAACGTTCCCCACCCTGTTATGTGAAACAATCCATATCAGTACAGTGCTCCTCATTAATGCATTCCTTCCAAGCTATCCATCACATACAGATCCAATTATGAGAAAAATAAAACCCAACACTTACAAACAGAGAGAAGCATATTATATCCATGACTTACAAACAGAGAGAGACATATTATATCTATGACTTACAAACAGAGAGAGACATATTATATCCATGACTTACAAACAGAGAGAAGCATATTATATCCATGACTTACAAACAGAGAGAGACATATTATATCCATGACTTACAAACAGAGAGAGGCATATTATATCCATGACTTACAAACAGAGAGAGACATATTATATCCATGACTTACAAACAGAGAGAGACATTTTGTCCATGACTTAAAAACAGAGACCAACTGGCAGGTGTCTTCACTGACATTTTCAACCTCTCCCTGACCGAGTCTGTAATACCTACATGTTTCAAGCAGACCACCATTGTCCCTGTGCCCAAGAAAGTGAAGATAACCTGCCTAAATGGCAACCGCCCCGTAGCACTCACGTCGTTAGCCATGAAGCGCTTCGAAAGGCTGGTCATGATTCACATCAACACCATCATCCCGGAAACCCTAGACCCACTCCAATTCGTATACCACCCAACAGATCTACAGATATTGCAATCTCAATCGCACTCCACATTGCCCTTTCCCACCTGGACAAAAGGAACACCTATGTGAGAATGTTGTTCATTGAATAAAGCTCAGTGTTCAACACCATAGTGCCCACAAAGCTCATCACTAAGCTAAGGACCCTGGGACTAAACACCTTCCTCTGCTACTGGATCATTGACTTCCTGACGGGCCGTCCCCAGGTGGTAAGGGCAGTGGCGGCTCCTGAAAAAATTCTCAGGAGGGGCAATTTTTCTGATGATTTAGGTGACCTACACACATTTTAAAAAAGATATGTCCAGCAACAACATGAAGACAGGGGCAGCATATAAGTCAATACCAGAAGCATTTATTGACTGATCTGGGGAGATGGATTCCAGTTTCTGTGACAGATTATAAATAATCTCTGATGCCTTTGTTATATTAGCTTTTGGTTGAATGTACTGTCGTAGTAAATATATAATGTTATAGCTTGGTCTGACTAAAATCTTGTGCATGACCCATTTTGTGTTGGGCGTTTGTTTTCAATCAATGCTGTTCCTATCCTATAACAATGGACAAAAGAGTCCTATCTTGTCAGCCTTGTCAGCAGGTGGCCAAGGACAACACCCACGCCATAGGTCTCTCAGTTCTTCCAACTCACGAGTTCTTGCTCTGAGGACACACACACACACACACACACACACACACACACACACACACACACACACATCATCACTGATAACACACACACACACACACATCATCACTGTTAAACACACACACACACACACACAAAAATCCCCTCTCTTTAGGCTGAACATTTGAAGACAGAGAACCCGACTCAGAGCCAATGCAACAGTGGAGGGGACCTCGCCCAACTCATCAGGACCAATCAGAAGATCAGAACTACTAGATTCAACCTACATCATTTATTGTATAAAATGTCTGCACACAATGTTTTCGGGGCTCTCTTCAGATAGCTCCCTAAGAGTTTGACGAACGAGTCCGTGCACGCGATTCCAGATATCTTTACCTCTGAATAAACTGCCTTTATTATACCATATCCACCCTGTCCAAAGTCTCTACTTGGTCTCAGTTCTCCAGTAAACTTGTGATTATCAACAGTACACAACGGTAACAAACAATTGGGGGAACTCACGGGGCAGATAGTAAGGTCACAGTGACACAGAAAGCAGTTCAATGTCGGGGGTACAGAGTCGCTCTCTTACCAGGATCGATTTTCCCTGTGACTGTCAGATCGCGGTCCGCTCTGACCAGGGTGAAGCCGGCCGGCTCCACTTCTCTGTCCGGGACTCTGTCATCCAGCCAAGTCTCCCAGCTGTATTGGATTCCGCTGCCAGCAGCGTTTTCATTATTTAGTCCGTTCGTAGCGGGTATGTACACGATCAACAAGATCAGTCCAAAACCCACCACTGGAAATCCATGGTTGGCAGAATGTTTGTAAACTAAATGTACAAATTAAAAACATAAAATAACGCCACTAAGTGTACAAATTAAAAACATAAGATAACGCCACACTGCAGGTCGCAACAGAGACGCTGCTAGCCGCTATTTTCTTAGTTACGTTCATGGATACGTCACGTATGACGAAAGCGCGTAAGTGCAAGCCCACAGACACCCATAGAGAATGTATTGAAAGCTTTGAAATTTGAAAAAAATAGATTTTACATGACAGGCTATGAGAGACTTTTGGGCGATTTTCAACCTGACTGAAATCGCCCCAAAAACGGGCGGGGCCATTTGAAGCACGACTTTAGCCTGATTTGACATTTAGTGGCAGTCAGATCAGATTAGAACACTGATAACTACTGTTGCCGTGATATAATTGATTAGAAAAAAAATCCCTTCCTTTTCCCGTTTGGCAGTGCGTCGCCCATATCGCCCTATTGAACAGGCCGTCCCTGGGTAAGGGTAGGCAACAACACATCTGCCACGCTGATCCTCAACACGGGGGCCACTCAGGGGGGTGTGCTTAGTCCCCTCCTGTACTCCCTGTTCACCCACGACTGCGTGGCCAAGCACGATTCCAACACCATCATTAAGTTTGCTGACGACACAACGATGGTAGGCCTGATCACCGACAACGTTGAGACAGCCTGTAGGGAGGAGGTCAGAGACGAGGCAGTGTGGCGCCAGGACAACAACCTCGCCCTCAATGTGAGCAAGACAAATGAGATGATCGTGGACTACAGGAAAAGGAGGGCCGAACACGCCCCCATTAACATCGACAGGGCTGTAGTGGAGCGAGTCGTGAGTTTCAAGTTACTTGGTGTCCACATCTCCAACAAACTATCATGGTCCAAACACACCAAGACAGTCGTGAAGAGGGCCCGACAACGCATTTTCCCCCTCAGGAGACTGAAAAGATTTGGCATGGGTCCCCAGATCATAAAAAAGTTATACAGCTGCACCATCGAGAGCATCTTGACCAGTTGCATCACCGCCTGGTATTTCAACTGCTCGGCATCCGACCGTAAGGCGCTACAGAGGGTAGTGCATACGGCCCAGTACATCACTGGGGCCAAGCTTCCTGCCATCCAGGACCTATATACTAGGCAGTGTCAGAGGAAGGCCCAAAAAATTGTCAAAGACGCCAGTCACCCAAGTCATAGACTTCTCTGTGCTACCACACGGCACGCGGTACCGGAGCGCCAAGTCTAGATCCAAAAGGCTCTTTAACAGCTTCTACCCCTGTCACAATAATTTTGTTATCTCAATGGTTGAAGTCAACTACAGTGAGGGGAAAAAGTATTTGATCCCCTGCTGATTTTGTACGTTTGCCCACTGACAAAGACATGATCAGTCTATAATGTTAATGCTAGGTTTATTTGAACAGTGAGAGACAGAATAACAAAAACATTTCCTGGAAAATGCATGTCCAAAATTTTATAAATTGATTTGCATATTAATGACGGAAATAATTATTTGACCTCTCTGCAAAACATGACTTAGTACTTGGTGGCAAAACCCTTGTTGGAAATCACAGAGGTCAGATGTTTCTTGTAGTTGGCCACCAGGTTTGCACACATCTCAGGAGGGATTTTGTTCTACTCCTCAATGCAGATCTTCTCCAAGTCATTAAGGTTTCGAGGCTGACGTTTGGCAACTCGAACCTTCAGCTCCCTCCACAGATGTTCTATGGGATTAAGGTCTGGAGACTGGCTAGGCCACTCCAGGACCTTAATGTGCTTCTTCTTGAGCCACTCCTTTGTTGCCTTAGCCGTGTGTTTTGGGTCATTGTCATGCTGGAATACCCATCCACGACCCATTTTCAATGCCCTGGCTGAGGGAAGGAGGTTCTCACCCAAGATTTGATGGTACATGGCCCCTCCATCGTCCCTTTGATGCGGTGAAGTTGTCCTGTCCCCTTAGCAGAAAAACACCCCCAAAGCATAATGTTTCCACCTCCATGTTTGACGGTGGGGATGGTGTTCTTGGGGTCCTAGGCAGCATTCCTCCTCCTCCAAACACGGCGAGTTGAGTTTATTCCAAAGAGCTCAATTTTGGTCTCATCTGACCACAACACTTTCACCCAGTTCTCCTCTGAATCATTCAGATGTTCATTGGCAAACTTCATACGGCCCTGTATATGTGCTTTCTTGAGCAGGGGGACCTTGCGGGCGCTGCAGGATTTCAGTCATTCACGGCGTAGTGTGTTACCAATTGTTTTCTTGGTGACTATGGTCCCAGCTGCCTTGAGATCATCGACAATATCCTCCCGTGTAGTTCTGGGCTGATTCCTCACCGTTCTCATGATCATTACAACTCCACGAGGTGAGATCTTGCATGGAGCCCCAGGCCGAGGGAGATTGACAGTTATTTTGTGTTTCTTCCATTTGCGAATAATCGCACCAACTGCTGTCACCTTCTCACCAAGCTGCTTGGCCATGGTCTTGTAGCCCATTCCAGCCTTGTGTAGGTCTACAATCTTGTTCCTGACATCCTTGGAGAGCTCTTTGGTCTTGGCCATGGTGGAGAGTTTGGAATCTGATTGATTAATTGCTTCTGTGGACAGGTGTCTTTTATACAGGTAACAAACTGAGATTAGGAGCACTGCCTTTAAGAGTGTGCTCCTAATCTCAGCTTGTTACCTGTAAAAAAGACACCTGGGAGCCAGAAATATTTCTGATTGAGAGGGGGTCATATACTTATTTCCCTCATTAAAATACAAATCAATTTATAACATTTTCTGGATTTTTGTTGTTATTCTGTCTCTCACTGTTCAAATAAACCTACCATTAAAATAAATTATAGACTGACCATTTCTTTGTCAGTGGGCAAACGTACAAAATCAGCAGGGGATCAAATAGTTTTTTCCCTCACTGTACTTCTCAAGCTTTGAATAAGGCTCTAGTTAATAATGAATTAAACAAAGTCCCATTTATGCATTAGATCAGTATTTTATTCATGAGAGCTCTGAAAATCATACAATGCACAATGTTTTTTATACCTCTACTACGCCCCTAAGTGGGCCAATGAGAAAGCTCCTAGCCCATATTTAGACAACTATCATATGTCTCTGTTAGCTGCACAGCAACCTATTGTTTCTTCCTGGATCTATTTCACACTCCAGCTGTGTTCGTGTGGTTGCTTTTCTGGTTCCTCCAGTATCAGGTCACACATTCACAGACTTCCTTTACTGGTTTCACAAGACACAAATACTCTGTTGCTGGGCAAATATGCATCTTATACAAGCACATATGATTAACTCTCTAAGCTCTCTCACTGTCTTCACCCTAGGTGGGGACATGTTTTTCAGTGTCTAGTTTCACATCCTGTTTTCTGTTGTTGGTTTCACAGCTGCATTCTGCTTGCATAGATATAAAAATGAGGCAATGCCCTAGTTGTACTTCTAACTAAGCTAAACACTATCAGATTATTGTCTTATGATTCTAACACATTTCACACAGTTTCGGGGTGGAATACTTTAGTCATTACCTTAAACATACAAATGCTTCTATCAGACTTGGGTGACTGGAGTCTTTGACAATTTTTTGGGCCTTTCTCTGACACCTCCTAGTAGATAGGTCCTGGATGGCAGGAATCTTGGCCCCAGTGATGTACTGGGCCGTACGCACTACTCTCTGTAGCGCCTTACGGTCGGATGCCAAGCAGTTGCAATACCAGGCGGTGATGCAACCGGTCAGGATGCTCTCGATGGTGCAGCTGTTTAACATTTTGATGATCTGGGACCCATGCCAAATCTTTTCAGTCTCCTGAGGGGGAAAAGGCATTGTCGGGCCCTCTTCACGACTGTCTTGGTGTGTTTGGACCATGATAGTTTGTTGGTGATGTGGACACCAAGGAACTTTAAACTCTTGTGTTTGACCCTCCTTTTCCTATAGTCCACAATCATCTCATTTGTCTTGCTCACATAATAAAATGTAATTGTTCAATAATGTGTAATGTGTAATTGTTAAATAATTAAATGTGTTGTGTTTAAAAAAGGTTTATCTGATCATATAAATGTGTTGTGTTTTTAAATTACATTACAAATAAAAATATGTGATAATAAAAAAACAAATCTAAACTAACAAATGTCAAATCATATTTGTCGCCGAGACGCCAGTCAATTTGAATAACGTTATTGTGTATTCTACGTAATGACGCAGTTTTATGTTATAACGAAACATTTATGCACTCACTAACTGTAAGTCGCTCTGGATAAGAGCGTCTGCTAAACGACTAAAATGTTAAATGTAAATGTAATGATGTCATCACGCAATGACATCACAACGTCATTTAGCAACTTTTAGCAACAAATTGACCTGCCTCTAACAACTTCCCCTGAAAATTAGTTGGCAACACTGCAGGGGAGTTGCTCTTTCAACCAACATACAGTGGGGAAAAAAAAGTATTTAGTCAGCCACTAAAAAAGATGAGAGAGGCCTGTAATTTTCATCATAGGTACACGTCAACTATGACAGACAAAATGAGAAAAAAATATCAGAAAATCACATTGTAGGATTTTTAATGAATTTATTTGCAAATTATGGTGGAAAATAAGTATTTGTTTTTAAAATAAGTATTTTTGTTCTTCTTTTTTTCTCTTAGACTTTCCAACATAATAATAGCCACATGGGCACATCAGGAAATATACCACACATTTTGTTTTACAGGAAATTCTACCCAGGACATACATTTTATTTCCAGTATGAGGGTGAAGAAAGAAATCCCCCATTGGTCATCACATTACAGTTCTAACAATGATTTGAGGGGAGGGTGGATAGGAAATGCTGAGGGGGAACATATTCATCTGCTCTTACTAGGCTGTCCTTTAGGTTTCTAGCATGTTTAAAAGAGAATCGAGAGATATTCTGAAAAGGCCGGCCCACAGAGGGATCCCAGTCCTAAATAGAAGTCAGAGATCAAACTACTGGTTCTCCCCTGTTCCTTCCACACGCCCTCCCATTAGTTTAGTATGTATGAACACATTTTGAACAATGGCTGCCTAAAATGCTGTGGTGCTTACAAACACAATAGGAAAGGTTGTGGTAGATGTGGGCCATCACAGGTGACTTCACAGCTTTTACTCTGAGCATTCATATCAATGACTCCCCCTCAGATGGACCATCAATGCCAGAGTTCTACAAGACTGTTTCCATAATCAACTGGGCATTTCAACAGTCTGTCCCTCAATATAGTCCTGGGCATATATTGTTTATCTTACTATTGTTATAAATGCTAACTTTTTAGCATTTGTGGCACAAATCCACTGCAAGTCAATGGTACGTATACAGTCACAGTGAAAGTCTACACACCCCTTTACATTTTGCAAGCTTAAATCTTAATAGGGATAAAATATTGTTTTTATCCTGCCGACCTACAAAAACTATTCCACATTTTCAAAGTGTAAGAAAATTGTAGAACAATTTTCCTTCTAAAGATATCCAGTAGTTTTGATTACATATATTTTCACACCCCATTAAACAGTTCTACAGCAACTTTACATGTGTGTTGTGGCTTGTAACTTGCTAGGTAGCAGTTTAAGACATGGTTTGAATCCTAATCAATCCATCCAATGTGAGCACATGTTGAAGTACAGTAGATTAATAAAGCTACAGTACTGCAGCTGGTGACAAAGCTGCGTATATTGAAAAAGCTTTATAGTGCATAGGTCAAATCTATCTTTGTGATGCTCATTTCAGGTATTTCTTCCAGCTTCAGACAAACACTAAATATTTCACTTAAAACATCGTTTTGTTGTATTTAATGATAGAGAAGAGTTTGACCAACACAGATTTATGTCCAATCTTTGAGGACGTGTCTACATTGTTAGAGTGGTCACATGCCAATCTGTTCCATATAATAGACAGTCTTTGGAACAGTGGAAAGCTGCATGGCCCCTTGGTTGTTGCTAAGCATGCATTCTTCTTCTATGGTGTTTATTGGTGGTGTTCAGACCAACATTAAAGGTACATCACTGCCACCTTCTGGGCTGGAGTGTGATAGTGACATGTGGTTCTGTCCTGGTGAGATCACAGGGTCAAAGAAAACTTGGTATGACTGTAGTCACTCCAGGCACTCAGCCCATAAGAACCATTCATACTGTCAGATCTAATATGGAAGAACTGAATACAAAAGAGAAGGAGAGGTTGACCAGTACATTGGCAGATCAATGCAGTTTTCCAAACATAATCATCATCAGTTGTTTTGTAAGATTTTAACTAACTGAACAAAAATATAAACACAACATTCAACAATTTTACTGGGGTACAGTTCATATAAGGAAATCAGTCAATTGAAATAAATTCATTAGGCCCAAATCTATGGATTTCACATGACAGGGGCCCACCCATCAGCCAATAAGAATGATTTTCCCCCACTAAAAGGGCTTTATTACAGATAGAAATACTCCTCAGTTTCATCAGCTGTCCGGGTGGCTGGTCTCAGATAATCCTGCAGGTGAAGAAGCCAGATGTGGAGGTCCTGGGCTTACACGGTTATACGTGGTCTGCGGCTGTGAAGCCAGTCGGTAGAGAAATGTACATTCAATTCTCTGGCAACAGCTCTTGTGAACATTCCTGCAGTCAGCATGCCAATTGCGCACTCCCTCAAAATGTAGACATCTGTGGCATTGTGTTGTGTGAAAAAACTGCACAGTTCAGAGTGGCCTTTTATTGTACCCAGCACAAGGTGCACCTGTGTAATGATCATGCTGTTTAATCAGCTTCTTGATATGCCATAACTCACAGGTGGATTGATTATCTTGGCAAAGGAGAAATGCTCACTAACAGAAATGGAAACAAATTTGTTCACCAAATTTGAGAGAAATAAGCTTTTTGTGCGTATGGAAAATATCCGGGATCTTTTATTTCAGCTCATAAAACATGGGACCAACACTTTACATGTCAAGTTTATATATTTTTTCAGTATAGTTTTAGAAGACAATTAACTAAATACGTAGTCATTTCATTTTGTCACATGTTTGGTAAACAACAGGTGTAGACTAACAGTGAAATGTTGACCAACAATGGAGAACACAATACAACAATTATAATAATAGGAAAAAGATTGTAGCACAAGGAATTAATACACGATGAGCAATGGTAGCTTGGCTATATACATGGGGTGCCAATACCTAGTCAATGATAGCTTGGCTATATACATGGGGTGCCAATACCTAGTCAATGGTAGCTTGGCTATATACATGGGGTGCCAATACCTAGTCAATGGTAGCTTGGCAATATACATGGGGTGCCAATACATAGTCAATGATAGCTTGGCTATATACATGGGGTGCCAATACCTAGTCAATGATAGCTTGGCTATATACATGGGGTGCCAATACCTAGTCAATGATAGCTTGGCTATATACATGGGGTGCCAATACCTAGTCAATGATAGCTTGGCTATATACATGGGGTGCCAATACCTAGTCAATGGTAGCTTGGCTATATACACGGGGTGCCAATACCTAGTCAATGGTAGCTTGGCTATATACAGTGCAATCTGAAAGTATTCAGACCCCTTGACTTTTTCCACATTTTATTACGTTACAGCCATATTCTAAAGTTGGTTAAATCAGTTTTTCCCCTCATCAATCTACACACAATACCCCATAATGTCAAAGCAAAAGACAGGTTTTTAGACATTTTTCCTAATTTATTAATAAAAAACTGAAATATCTAAGTATTCAGACCCTTTACTCAGTACTTTCTTGAAGCACCTTTGGCAGCGATTACAGCATTGAGTCTTCTTGGGTATGATGCTACAAGCTTGGCACACCTGTATTTGGGGAATTTCATTCATTCTTCTCTGCAGATCCTCTCAAACTCTATCAGGTTGGATGGGGAGCGTTGCTGCACAGCTATTTTCTGGTCTCTCCGGAGATGTTCAATCGGGTTCAAGTCTGGGCTCTGGCTGGGCCAGGTGAACCTTCGCCCCAGTCTGAAGTCCTGAGCGCTCTGGGGCAGGTTTTCATCAAGGATTTCTCTGTACTTTGCTCCGTTCATTATTCCCTCGATCCTGACTAGTCTCCCAGTCACTGCCTCTGAAAAACATCTGCACAGCATGATACTGCCACGACCATGCTTCACCGTAGGCATGGTGCCAGGTTTCCTCCAGAAGTGACGCTTGGTATTCAGGCCAAAGAGTTCAATCTTGGTAACAACAGACCAAAGAATCTTGTTTCTCATGGTCAGAGTCCTTTAGTTGCCTCTTGGCAAACTCCAAGCGGGCTGAACTCTGGAGCTCTGTCAAAGTGATCATCGGGTTCTTGGTCACCTCCCTGACCAAGGCTCTTCTCCTCCGATTGCGCAGTTGGCCGGGCGGACAGCTCTAGGAAGAATCTTGGTGATTCCAAACTTCTTCCATTTAAGAATGGAGGAGGCCACGGTGTTCTTGGGGACCTTCAATGCTGCAGACATTTTTTGGTACCCTTCCCCAGATCTGTGCCTCATCACAATCCTGTCTCTGAGCTCTACGGACAATTCCTTCAACCTCATGGCTTGGTTTTTGCTCTGACATGCAATGTCAACTGTGGGATGTTATATAGACAGGTGTGTGCCTTTTCAAACCATGTCCAATCAATTGAATTTATCTCAGGTGGACTCCAATCAAGTTGTAGAAACATCTCAAGGAATATCAATGGAAATAGGATGCACCTGAGCTAAATTTCGAGGTTCATAGCAAAGGGTCTGGAATACTAATGTAAATAAGGTTCTGCAAAAATGTCTAAACCTGTTTCCACTTTGTCATTATGGGGTATTGTGTGTAGATTGATGAGGGATTTTTGTTGTTGTTTGTAAAAAACAAAACATTTTTACAATAAGGCTGTAACTTATTTTTTTGTTGAAAAAGTCAAGGGGTCTGAATTATTCTCGGTCAGCGTCCGTTGTCAGCGTCCGTAATACAAGAAACAACGCTTCTATTGCAACATTGTGTGAAATTGTTTACCCACCAGACATCCAGACGGAGAAAGCTAAGAAAAGTTTCAAAGGTTTGATGATGGAACAGAACCATGAATGCCTGTTTGCAGATCTTACCAGTTGCAAAACAAGGGCACATATGAAAAAGGGTTATTTGCAACAATTTCCGGACAGTGCGGGTCCATCAGAGAGCGACAATTTCACGGTTGCACTACTGTTTTGAAGCTAATGATTATCGGTTTTCTACATGTGTAGTACTATTCAGACACATTCCGTTTTTTTGTTGAAAAAGTCAAGGGGTCTGAATTATTCTCGGTCAGCGTCCGTTGACAGCGTCCGTAATACAAGAAACAACGCTTCTATTGCAACATTGTGTGAAATTGTTTACCCACCAGACATCCAGATGGAGAAAGCTAAGAAAAGTTTCAAAGGTTTGATGATGGAACAGAACCATGAATGCCTGTTTGCAGATCTTACCAGTTGCAAAACAAGGGCACATATGAAAAAGGGTTATTTGCAACAATTTCCCTTTCTCAAAAAAGAGAGGCATCAGCCAAGGATGTCAGATCAGCATTTTTGAAGAAGCTGACAAGAGCAACACGTATTAAACAGTAAACTTATATAATAATGGAACTGTATTGATACAAGGCAATGATTCAAGCCTCCAGGATTTTGAGAATATGTTTGCTACCCTAAAAAACTGAGGAAAAAGTCAATGAGGGAGATGGAGAAAAGCAGGCCCCAACGGTCTCTGTGACACAGCAAGAAGCCCTCAGTGTCCCTCTACCTACCTCACCTGCAGCAGACAAAGCCAAGGACATGCCTACGACACCAAGAACACCTGCTATGCAATGTTTCCACAACACCCTCTCTCTAATTGAAGCAGAGGTCATATAATTCAAAGAGAGGGAGGAGGACACTGTCCAGAAACTAAAAGAAGAGATGAAACAGTTCAATCAGACAAATGATGACCTCAGAGACCATCTGAGCACAACAAGAAAGGAGCTAGAACAAAGAGAGAGGTACATTGAGACCCTCAACCAGCAGCTAGTCAATATGTCCTCTGCATCTAGAGAACATGTCCACCAGCCTGGTACAACACAAGCAGAACCTGAGACCAGCATGGCCTCCACCACACAGCCTGATGACACTGCACCCGCCTACCAGTCTGCTCCAGTCCAGATCAGCCAACCAGCATCCCACTCTGCTCTAGCCCAGGTCAGCCTACCTGCTTCCCAGTCTGCTCCAGCACAGTGTGCTCCAACCCAGGTCAGCCAACCAGCAAACCAGTCTGCTCCAACCCAGGTCAGCCAACCAGCCACCCAGTCTGCTCCAGCCCAGGTCAGCCAACCAGCCTCCCAGTCTGCTCCAGCCCAGGTCAGAATACCAGTCTCCCAGTCTGCTCCAGCCCAGGTCAGAATACCAGTCTCCCAGTCTGCTCCACCCAGACAGTCACCCACAACTGCAATCATTATTGATTCAAATGGGAAGTTCTTAGTCCAGGAAAGATTATTCCCTAGACACCAGGTGTATAAGTTCTGGTGTCCTACAACTGAGAGTGCAATGCAGCTACTCAGTCAGACCAGGATTGACACCCCGGACAACGTCATCATCCACACTTCCCAGGAAAGTTGATCGAAAAAATAAATCAACAGATCACTGTGGACTGTGCCTCACTGCTCAACGGCTCACCACCCCACTCTGACATGTGAACATTTATACGATAATGTACATCTTGATCAGGACAGTATCAGAACCTTTGCCAAAGACCTAAAGGATGCAACACTTGGCAGGGACCCACACACCCATCACCTCAGCAACAGAGCCCCCCCCCCCCCCCCCTCCCCCCGCCCCACCTTCTGAAACAACAGTACCCCCACCATCCCCAAGAGAGAATAGCCAGACACGGCTTATTACAGCACAGCTCTACAAGACCAGGCCCAACACAGCACAGATTTACCAGACCAGACCCGCCTCAGGACAGCACGACCAGACCCGTCCCATCACAACACAGCTCTACTAGACCTGGCCCATCACAACACAGCACTGCCCACTACTCCAGGGTCGGGCAGAACACTGTCCTTCAGAGAAGTACACCACATGATGCAGTCCACACCATGTATCATTCAGATCATCAGCCTACATATGCTGAGGTAACCTCTGGCAAAAGACACCTAGAACTATCAGAGATTGGAGAGGTGCGCCAACTACTGCATCTAATATGCATACTACTGGGATAAACAGACCCTTTCATTCACACGCACGCACACACGCACACACACAGACACAGGGTTGCAGATTGCTTTGTACTTATTTTTTGGGCCATTCTTATTAATTTGTTTACAACTATCCTTTATTTTAATGCCACTGGTATTTTAATAATAGTGATGTGTAATGGTGTGTGTGTGTGTATGTGTATATGTCACGTTCGTCGAGGAGTGAAGGAGACCAAGGCGCAGCGAGTGAAAAGAACATGTTGACTTTATTTACTTAAAGCAACCAAAAACAACAAACCAAAGCGACGAATGTGAAGTCCAACAGTACAAATACTGAAAACGGAACAAAAACCCACAACCCTCATGAGAACACAAACAGTTTAAATATGGCTCCCAATCAGAGATAACGAGCCGACAGCTGACACTCGTTACCTCCGATTGGGAGTCACACGACACCACAATTAACTCACCCAAAACACAACCAAACGAATACACCCTATACAACAAAACCCCACAACAAAACCCCACAAAACAAATACACCCTGGCTCAAATACAAAAGTCCCGGAGCCAGAGTGTCACAGTACCCCCCCCTAAAGGTGCGCACTCCGGGCGCACCAGCATACAGTCTAGGGGAGGGTCTGGGTGGGCGTCTGTCCACGGTGGCGGTTCTGGCCCTGGTCGTGGTCCCCACCCCACCTTAGTCACCACCCGCTTCCATAGCCTCCTCCACATGACCACCCTCCAACTTACCCCACCTGGATTTAGGGGCAGCACCGGGCTAAGGGACAGCACCTGGCTAAGGGGCAGCACCGGACTAAGGGACAGCATCGGGCTAAGGGACAGCCCCGGACTCGATGGCGGATCCTGGCTGGCTGGCTCTGGCGGATCCTGGCTGGACGGCTCTGGCGGATCCTGGCTGGACGGCTCATGGCTGGCTGAAAGATCTGGCTGCTCATGGCTGGCTGACGGATCTGGCTGCTCATGGCTGGCTGACGGATCTGGCTGCTCATGGCTGGCTGACGGATCTGGCTGCTCATGGCTGGCTGACGGATCTGGCTGCTCATGGCTGGCCGACGGATCTGGCTGCTCGTGGCTGGCCGACGGATCTGGCTGCTCATGGCTGGCTGAAGGATCTGGCTGCTCATGGCTGGCTGACGGATCTGGCTGCTCATGGCCGGCGGAAGGCTCTGGCTGATCCTGTCTGGCGGAAGGCTCTAGCGGCTCCGGTCTGGCGGACGGCTCTGACGGCTCATGGCAGACGGGCGGCTTAAGCGCCTTTGGGCAGACGGGCAGTTCAGGCCCCGTAGGGCAGACGGCAGACTCTGGCCGTCTGAGGCGCACCGTAGGCCTGATGCGTGGTGCCGGAACTGGAGGTACCGGGCTGAGGACACGCATCTCCGGGCTAGTGCGGGGAGAAGCAACAGGGCATGCTGGACCCTGGGAACGCACATAAAGCCTAGTGCGGAGAGCCGGAACAGGGCATGCTGGACCCTGGGGACTCACATAAGGCCTAGTGCGGAGAGCAGCAACAGGGCATGCTGGACCCTGGGGACGCACATAAGGGCTAGTGCGGAGAGCCGGAACAGGGCATGCTGGACCCTGGGGACTCACATAAGGCCTAGTGCGGAGAGAAGCAACAGGGCATGCTGGACCCTGGGAACGCACATAAAGCCTAGTGCGGAGAGCCGGAACAGGGCATGCTGGACCCTGGGGACTCACATAAGGCCTAGTGCGGAGAGCAGCAACAGGACGCACAGGGCTCGGGGGACACACAGGAGGCTTGGTGCGTGGTGTAGGCACTGGTGGGAAAAGGCTGGAGACACGCACCATACAGCTAGTGCGTGGAGGAGACACAGGGCTCTGCAGACGTACAGGAAGCCTAGTGCGTGGTGTAGGCACTGGTGGTACTGGGCTGGAGCGGGGAGGTGGCGCCGGAAATACCGGACCGTGCAGGCTTACTGGCCCCCTTGAGCACTGAGCCTGCCCAACCTTACCCGGGTTGATGCTCCCCGTCGCCCGACCAGTACGGGGAGGTGGAATAACCCGCACCGGCCTATGTGGGCGAACCGGGGACACCATGCGTAAGGCTGGTGCCATGTAAGCCGGCCCGAGGAGACGCACTGGTGGCCAGATGCGTTGGGCCGGCTTCATGACATCCGGCTCAACGCTCAATCTAGCCCGGCCGATACGTGAAGCTGGAATGTACCGAACCGGGCTATGCCTGCGTACAGGAGACACCATGCGCTCTACTGCGTAACACGGTGTCTGCCCGTACTCTCGCTCTCCACGGTAAGTCCAGGGAGTAGGCGCAGGTCTCCTACCTGACTTCGCCACACTCCCTTTTAGCCCCCCCCCAAGAAATGTTTGGGTAGTACCCACGGGCTTCCAGCCTTGACTCCGTGCTGCCTCCTCATACCGCCTCCTCTCGGCTTTAGCTGCCTCCAGCTCTTCACGAGGGCGGCGATATTCTCCCGGTTGTGCCCAAGGACCCTTTCCATCCAGAATCTCCTCCCATGTCCATGAATCCTTGATAGGCGTCCATAAATCCTGTTGCCGCTTGACACGCTGCTTGGTCCTTTTATGGTGGGTTTTTCTGTCACGTTCGTCGAGGAGTGAAGGAGACCAAGGCGCAGCGAGTGAAAAGAACATGTTGACTTTATTTACTTAAAGCAACCAAAAACAACAAACCAAAGCGACGAATGTGAAGTCCAACAGTACAAATACTGAAAACGGAACAAAAACCCACAACCCTCATGAGAACACAAACAGTTTAAATATGGCTCCCAATCAGAGATAACGAGCCGACAGCTGACACTCGTTACCTCCGATTGGGAGTCACACGACACCACAATTAACTCACCCAAAACACAACCAAACGAATACACCCTATACAACAAAACCCCACAACAAACACCCTGGCTCAAATACAAAAGTCCCGGAGCCAGAGTGTCACAGTATATGTATGTATATATGTGTATGTGTATATATGTATGTATATATATATGTGTATGTGTATATGTATGTATGTACAGTGGGGAAAAAAAGTATTTAGTCAGCCACCAATTGTGCAAGTTCTCCCACTTAAAAAGATGAGAGAGGCCTGTAATTTTCATCATAGGTACACGTCAACTATGACAGACAAAATGAGAAAAAAAATCCAGAAAATCACATTGTAGGATTTTTAATGATTTTATTTGCAAATTATGGTGGAAAATAAGTATTTGGTCAATAACAAAAGTTTCTCAATACTTTGTTATATACCCTTTGTTGGCAATGACACAGGTCAAACGTTTTCTGTAAGTCTTCACAAGGTTTTCACACACTGTTGCTGGTATTTTGGCCCATTCCTCCATGCAGATCTCCTCTAGAGCAGTGATGTTTTGGGGCTGTCGCTGGGCAACACGGACTTTCAACTCCCTCCAAAGATTTTCTATGGGGTTGAGATCTGGAGACTGGCTAGGCCACTCCAGGACCTTGAAATGCTTCTTACGAAGCCACTCCTTCGTTGCCCAGGCGGTGTGTTTGGGATCATTGTCATGCTGAAAGACCCAGCCACGTTTCATCTTCAATGCCCTTGCTGATGGAAGGAGGTTTTCACTCAAAATCTCACGATACATGGCCCCATTCATTCTTTCCTTTACACGGATCAGTCGTCCTGGTCCCTTTGCAGAAAAACAGCCCCAAAGCATGATGTTTCCACCCCCATGCTTCACAGTAGGTATGGTGTTCTTTGGATGCAACTCAGCATTCTTTGTCCTCCAAACACGACGAGTTGAGTTTTTACCAAAAAGTTATATTTTGGTTTCATCTGACCATATGACATTCTCCCAATCCTCTTCTGGATCATCCAAATGCACTCTAGCAAACTTCAGACGGGCCTGGATATGTACTGGCTTAAGCAGGGGGACACATCTCGCACTGCAGGATTTGAGTCCCTGGTGGCGTAGTGTGTTACTGATGGTAGGCTTTGTTACTTTGGTCCCAGCTCTCTGCAGGTCATTCACTAGGTCCCCCCGTGTGGTTCTGGGATTTTTGCTCACCGTTCTTGTGATCATTTTGACCCCACGGGGTGAGATCTTGCGTGGAGCCCCATATCGAGGGAGATTATCAGTGGTCTTGTATGTCTTCCATTTCCTAATAATTGCTCCCACAGTTGATTTCTTCAAACCAAGCTGCTTACCTATTGCAGATTCAGTCTTCCCAGCCTGGTGCAGGTCTACAATTTTGTTTCTGGTGTCCTTTGACAGCTCTTTGGTCTTGGCCATAGTGGAGTTTGGAGTGTGACTGTTTGAGGTTGTGGACAGGTGTCTTTTATACTGATAACAAGTTCAAACAGGTTCCATTAATACAGGTAACGAGTGGAGGACAGAGGAGCCTTAGTTAGTTAATCATTAGTCTAACAGTTGTTTTTCATTTTATTGTTTTCATTTATTTTATTTCTCACATTAAACAGACATTTGAGAAGGATTTGAGAAGAGAATTGCTTGCAGTTGTACCTATGACACACAGACACACTAAAGCTGTACAGTGTAGTTAGAAAAGTCAGTTTACATTATTTGCAGATGTGTTCCCTTTTATTTACAAATCGAAAAATGTAACATTTGAAATGAATGTGACAGAACAGTTAAGCCAAGAGTTCCTGTGGGAGTCTTCTCCTTCAGTCTTTTTGCCTCCTATGCCTCGTTTCCCATTAGATGGGATTTTCCCAATGCCAACTTCACCTGAGACAGCCACTATCCAGTGTCATGTGTTGCTGAATTACAGATCTCGCTATCCCAATGTCGCTGCTGTCCATGGTGCTGAAATATCCAATCTCGGCTATTTGCATACATAGGACCATCCACACTTGACACCACACACACAAGTTAATGCTTTTTCTCTCACACACTTTTGAACATTGCACAACCTGCAACAAGACACTGAAACAACACTTAATTTCAAGTTTGTTTTTTTCTGAATAAGATGAAATCAATGTGTGGAAGGAGATTGGACAATGTATAGGCATTCCCTATAGCTGTTTTTGACTGGAGCATGATCCGATTGCTTTGTTTGAGCCAGAATGGAAATTTGGTCTGAGAAACGACGCCCATTTTAGCATGACTATTTCAGACAAAATTAACTTTATGTTATATGTAAAAATATAAATAAGGCAATGTTTATATGTCACGCCCTGGCTCTGGGGACTATGTTATGTTGAGCCAGGGTGTGTAAGTCTATGTTTGTATATCTATGTTGGCCTGAGTGACTCCCAATCAGAGGCAACGAGTGTCAGCTGGTTGTCTCTGACTGGGAGCCATATTTAACTATCGGTCTTTTCACTTTGTGTTGTGGTTTCTTGTTCCGTTAAGGTTTGTTCGTGTTGTAACCTTAGACGTCACGCATCGTTGGTTATTGTTTTGATCGTGTTGATCAGTTAATAAATATATATTATGTTCACCTTCAACGCTGCGCATTGGTCCTCTCTCGTAGACGAGCGTGACATTATATGACCCCCTTTCAAACAGTCACTTATTTATCACTTTCTTGCAGATATACAGTGCATTCAGAAAGTATTCATACCCCTTAACTTATTCCACATGTTGCTTTCTTACAGCCTGAATTCAAAATGGATTCAATTATAACATTTTCTCTCACGCAGCTACACACAATACCCCATAATGACAAATTGAAAACACGCTTTTGAAATTTTTGCAAATGTATTGGAAATTACATACAGAAATATCTCATTTACATAAGTATTCCCACCCCTGAGTCGATTAAAGCTGTGTCTTACTTGATAAATCTCCAAGAGCTTTGCACAACTGGATTGTAAAATATATGCATTATACAATATATAGACAGACATTTTTTTTTTGCCATAGGTTTTCAAGCCGAATTAAGTCAAAACTGTAACTAAGCCACTCAGAAACATTCAATGTCGTCTTGGTAAGCAACTCCAGTGAATATTTGGCCTTGTGTTTTAGGTTATTGTCCTGCTGAAGAGGGAATTTGTCTCCCAGTGTCTGTTGGAAAGCAGACTGAACCAGGTTTTCCTCTAGGAATCTGCCTGTACTTAGCTCTATGCCGTTTATTTTTATCCTAAAAAAGTATCTAGTCCTTGCCAATGACATGCATACCCATAACATGATGCAGCCACCACCATGCTTGGAAATATGAAGAGTGGTACTCAGTGATGTGTTGTGTTGGATTTGCCCCAAACATTAGGCTTTGTATTCAGGGCATTAAGTTCATTTCTTTGCCACATTATTTGCAGTTTTACTTTAGTGCCTTATTGCAAACACAATGCATGTACAGGTTTCCTTCTTTTACATTTACATTTTAGTCATTTAGCAGACGCTCTTATCCAGAGCGACTTACAGTTAGTGAGTGCATACTCTGTCAATTAGGTTAGTATTGTGGAGTAACTACAATGTTGATGATTCATCCTCAGTTTTCTCCTATCAAAGCATTAAACTTTCTAACTGTTTTAAAGTCACAATTGGCCTCATGGTGAAATCCCTGAGCGTTTTCCTTCCTCTCTGGCAGCTGAGTTAGGATGGACACCTGTATTTTTGTGGTGACTGGGTGTATTGATACACCATCCAAAGCATAATTAATAACTTCACCATGCTCAAAGGAATATTCAATGTCTGCTTTATTTGTACCCATCTACCAAAAGGTGCCCTTCTTTGCGAGGCATTGGAAAACCTCCCTGGTCTTCATGGTTGAATCTATGTTTGAAATTCACTGCTCGACTGAGGGACCTAATAGATCATTGCATGTGTGGGGTACAGAGATTATGTATTCGTTCAAAAATCACTATTATTGCACACATAGTGAGTACATCTAAGTGATTATGTGACTTGTTAAGCACATTTTTACTCCTGAGCTTATTTACACTTGCCATAACAAAGGGGTTGAAAACGAATTGATTAGATTACTAGATACTAGACTCTGTCAATATGTTTTTGGAAGTGGCTCTGCATTTCTTGCATACATATCATATTTATGTAAGGATTATGATGACTTTCTAAAAGGACAAAGCTGTTTATGTGTGTTCCCTTGTCTCCACTGTCACCACATCCCTCGATGCGTGCAAACAGAGCATCTATATCAGGGATGGGCAACTCCAGTCCTCGGGACCTGATTGGTGTTACACTTGTTCCCCAGCCCCAGCTAACACATTTGACTCTAATAATCAAGTGCTCATGGGTTTCAGTTTAGAATGCAATAAGTTTAATCATCTGTGTTTGCTAGGGATGGGGAAAAAGTGTGACACCCCTCCGACCCCCAAGGACTGGAATTGTCCATCCCTGATCTATATGGTACAACCAGTACCAGACCTTAATGAATGTGTCTGTTTTGAATATTCACGGAGACAGAATGATGTGGTTGATAGCAGAGACGTCATGCCCAAAGGGGGCACAGGGTCACTTGCCCCCTCAGATTTGTGATGTTTAAATTTGTCTTGTTATATTTTCTCTGTCATACTACTAACCATGAAGTTGGCTTTAGCTAGCCCAGATAGGATCCCAATCTCCCAACCTAATAACTACACTGAACAAAAATATAAACGCAACATGTAAAGTGTTGGTCCCATGTTTCATGGGCTGAAATAAAAATCCCAGAAATGTTCCATTTGCACAAAAAGCTTATTTCTCTCAAATTGTGTACACACATTTGTTTACATCCCTGTAAGCAAGCATTTCTCCTTTGCCAAGATAATCCATCCACCTGACAAATATGGCATATCAAGAAGCTGATTAAACAGCATGATAATTACACAGGTGCACCTTGTGCTGAGGACAATAAAATGCCACTCTAAAATGTGCAGTTTTGTCACACAACACAATGCACAGATGTTTCAAGTTTTGAGGCAGCGTGCAATTGGCTTACAGACTGCAGGAATGTCCACCAGAGCTGTTGCCAGATACGTTTATGTTAATTTCTCAACCATAAGCCAAGGCGGCTTTAGAGAATTTGGCAGTACTTCTAACTGGCCTCACGACTTCAGACCACTTGTAAAGCAGCGTATGGGCGAGCTGTTGGCTGATGTCAACGTTGTGAATGCTCCATGGTGGCAGTGGGGTTATGGTATGGGCAGGCATAAGCTACGGACAATGAACACAATTGCATTTTATCGATGACAATTTGAATGCACAGAGATACCGTGGGATAGTGTACGTGCACAAAGTGAGTTTGTAACATGTATATCATTCTTGCTTGTTGTTCTTTATAGTTACTACCATTGCCTATTGTAAGTTGCCTCTCTGTGTTTTACTGTGTTGTGTAATACTCCGCAGGTAGCATTATGCCATTAATACAGCCCTTCCTTTGTTAATAGCGTTGTTGCTCTACTTGTGCTATCAGTTATTGTGCATATTCATTACCCCTGTTATCTGTCCATTACAGGACCACTATCATTCCACTACCTTTCCATGTCCATTTCATCCGTGTGTGTCAATAAAGTATCCTTGGATGTAACTCTGAGGTTGCCTTATTCCCCTCTTACCGAGGGAGGTGAAAGCGCAACCTGGTCTCAGAACATTTCAAGGCAAAGGGTGGCTACTTTGAAGAATCTCAAATCTGAAATATATTTTGATATGTGTAACACGTTTTTGGTTACTACATGATGCCATATGTGTTATTTAATAGTTTTGAAGACTTCACTATTATTCTACAATGTAGAAAATACACAAGACACAGAGGAGGAGAAACTATCCAACACCCTGGGAGAGAGAACGAGTGACCTCAGTCGAACTCATAGCCAGAAAGATGGGTTAGATACAGGAGAGGAGGAGGTTACCCCGAATGCCATCACCCCTGCTCCTGTGATCAGGCCAACGGGCAGGCGGAGCGAGAGGTCATAGTGATAGTGATTCACACCCAGAGAGAGACAGACAACCCATACAACCTCTTGGCTGAGATTAACCACACAGAGGTAGAGGTAGAGGGCCTTCAGGGCAAGCCAGTCAGTCTGCCTGCTCTGATCCTCAAGTCAATTGTATTTAAATTCATATTCATTAAAGATTTTTAGTCAAGACTTGAAAAGTGCCATTTATTTCAAATGATAATTATTCAGTGTCTGCAACCCTCAAGAACCAGGGTGAGTCTGGGTCCCCCTTTAACTGGGCAAACACAACTTGCATATCGTCATAGACTAGGCGGAAACGTTCATCTTTTAACTTTGCTTGAATAAAACAATGCATTTTTCATAGTGAGCAAGAGTTTTCTATGATGATTAAAGTTTTTTGGTCGCGCCCTCCACTTTTTTGTCAAATAATACATCTAAAAAAAATGTAATAAGTTAATTATTAAAAGCATTAAAATTGGGATTGGGATGTTTCCCACTTATTTATACAACCTACTCCACAAAGTTTAGAGAAATGTTCTGAAATTAATTAAGAATTAAACAGAAGAAAATCAGAATTGAAGGCAACTATAATGCAAAGAATTTAATGGTCTATGGTTCAATCCTGTTTCTGGTCTAATGAATAATTAATATTGTTCCTCCTCTTCCTTGTGGCAAGCGCAGCAGCACACTGCCCTCCAAAGCCTGCAAAAAAAACGCCGGACTGCCCCTTTCCTCGCCCTGCATGGAACATCCAGGGTCACCTCCTTGGTGACGTGTGGGGTGACGTCCAGGGTGACCACAGCAACATCCTCTGGAAAGGGACAAAAGTGGGGCAGAATGTAAATAAATGCAAACCGTAGGTTCTAAACACTGGCCAGTTGAATGGGATCTTTTATTTCAGCTCATGAAACATGGGACCAACACTTTACATGTTATCATGATGAACGGCACCTGTCAGAGTGCTTTCTATAAGTCTTACTCACCTGCTTGGATGTCAGATGGCAGAGTGGCGTAGACGGCCACCATGAGAGGCTTTTCTTCAGGTGTGACGTCCGCAACCTCCAAGAGTGAAGAAGCAGGGTATTTATCTGTGTTAGGGGTGAGGTCCAAAACCTCCAGCTGAGAACAAGCCGGATCTGCCTCTGTGTTAGGGGTGATGTCCACAACCTTCAGGTGGGTAGAAGCCGGGTCTGCCTCTGTGTAAGGGGTGATGTCCACAACTTCCAAGTGGGACGAGACGGGTTCTGCCTCTGTGTTAGGTGTGACGAACACAATCTCCAAGTGGGAAGAGACGGGTTCTGCCTCTTTGTTAGGGGTGATTTCCACAACCTCCAGGTGAGAAGTAGCCGGGTCTACCTCTGTATTAGGGGTGATGTCCACAACCTTACGGTGGGAAGAAGCCGGGTCTGCCTCTATGTTAGGGGTGATTTCCACAACTTCCAGCTGGGAATAAGCCGGGTCTGCCTCTGTGTTAAAGGTTATGTCCACAACAACTAGGTGGAAAGAAGCCGGGTCTGCCTCTGTGTTAGGGGTGATTTCCACAACCTCCAGGTGAGAAGTAGCCGGGTCTACCTCTGTATTAGGGGTGATGTCCACAACCTTACGGTGGGAAGAAGCCGGGTCTGCCTCTGTGTTAAAGGTTATGTCCACAACAACTAGGTGGAAAGAAGCCGGGTCTGCCTCTGTGTTAGGGGTGATGTCCACAAGCTCCAGGTGGGAAGAAGCAGGATCTGCCTCTGTGTTTGGGGTGATGTCCACAACCTCTAGGTGGGAAGAAGCCAGGTCTGCATCTGTGTTAGGGGTGATGTCCACAAACTCCAGGTGGGAAGAAGCAGGATCTGCCTCTTTGTTTGGGGTGATGTCCACAAGCTCCAGGTGGGAAGAAGCCGGGTCTGTCTCTGTGTTTGGGGTGATGTCCACAAGCTCCAGGTGGGAAGAAGCCGGGTCTGCCTCTGTGTTTGGGGTGATGTCCACAAGCTCCAGGTGGGAAGAAGCCGGGTCTGTCTCTGTGTTAGGGGTGGTTTCCACAACCTCCTGATAGGAAGAAGCCGGGTCTAACTCTGTGTTAGGGGTGATGTCCACAAGCTCCAGGTGGGAAGAAGCCGGGTCTGCCTCTGTGTTAGGGGTGATGTCCACAAGCTCCAGGTGGGAAGAAGCCGGGTCTGTCTCTGTGTTTGGGGTGATGTCCACAAGCTCCAGGTGGGAAGAAGCAGGATCTGCCTCTTTGTTTGGGGTGATGTCCACAAGCTCCAGGTGGGAAGATGCCGGGTCTGCCTCTGTGTTAGGGGTGGTTTCCACAACCTCCTGATAGGAAGAAGCCGGGTCTAACTCTGTGTTAGGGGTGAGGACCACAAACTTCAGGTGGGTAGAAGCCTTCTTAGCCTCTGTGTTAGGGGTGATGTCCACAAGCTCCAAGTGGAAAGCAGCCAGGTCTGCCTCTGTGTTAGGGATGATTTCCATAACCTCCTGGTGGGAAGAAGATGGGTCTGCCTCTGTGTTAGGGGTGATGTCCACAAGCTCCTGGTGGGAAGAAGCCAGGTGTGCCTCTTTGTTAGGAGTGATGTCCACAACCTCCAGTTGGGAAGAAGCAAGGTGTGCCTCTTTGTTAGGGGTGATGTCCACAACCTCCAGGTGAGAAGAAGCCGGGTCTGCCTCTGTGTTTGAGGTGATGTCCACAACCTCCAGGTGGGAAGATGCTGGGTCTGCCTCTGAGTTATGGGAGATTTCAACAACCATACGGTGGGAAGAAGCCGGGTCTGCCTCTGTGTTTGGGGTGATGTCCACAAGCTCCAGGTGGGAAGAAGCCGGGTCTGTCTCTGTGTTAGGGGTGGTTTCCACAACCTCCTGATAGGAAGAAGCCGGGTCTAACTCTGTGTTAGGGGTGATGTCCACAAGCTCCAGGTGGGAAGAAGCCAGGTGTGCCTCTTTGTTAGGGGTGATGTCCACAACCTCCAGCTGAGAAGAAGCCGGGTCTGCCTCTGTGTTATGGGTAATGTCCACAACCTCCAGGTTGGAAGAAGCAGGGTCTGACTCTGTGTTAGGGGTGATGTCCACAACCAATGGGTGGGAAGAAGCTGGGTCTGCCTCTGTGTTATGGGGGATTTCCACAACCTCCAGGTGGGAAGAATCCTGGTCTGCATCTGTGTTTGGGGTGACAATTAAAATCCTGATTGGCTTTACTACTACAAGGCACCAGGATGTCATGACAAAAGGCATATGTCAGAGTGCTCTCTATGAGTGCTACTCACCTGCTTGGATGTCAGCTGGTAGTGTGGCGGAGACGGCCACCACTAGGACAGGGGGAACTGGCAGGGTGTCTGCAGTAGGCTGGAAGTAGCTTTTCACCTCGTCCGCCACAAAGGCACAGACAGAGCTCATAAAAAAAGGGGTTGTGAGGTCATCCAGGGAGAAGGACTGGCTGATTCTCCCAAGGATCGACCTCACAGAGTCAAAAGCAGCAGCCCGGGAGAAAGGGGTGTGAGGAGAAGAGGCCTTCAACATGCTGGAGAGCTTCTCCCCTACGGCCACCACCATACTCACAGCCATCCCGCTTAGGAGGATGGGGTGATCTGAATGGCCTTCCTCTGGCTGAAGCCACAGGGCCAGGAGGATCCTGGGCACCAGCTCCACCACCACCTGGGATGGGCTGAGC
This sequence comes from Coregonus lavaretus, assembly GCF_964263955.1. NCBI lineage: Eukaryota > Metazoa > Chordata > Actinopteri > Salmoniformes > Salmonidae > Coregonus > Coregonus lavaretus. Next base: position 108,837 of record NW_028166972.1, on the reverse strand, counting down.
AGGTTGCTACAGGGCTTATTGGACAGCTTGTCCTGAATGCTCCTCACAGCTCTCTCCATGATGATGTGGACCTTGGGGTCGCTGAAATCAACAAAAAGCAGCAGAGAAAGCTAAACAATGTGCAATGTTCACACAGAGAACACTGCCCTAGTTTTTTTTCTGCATAGCTCCAGATGTGTAGATGAATGGAGCAAGCCGTATGCGGGGCAGTACATGGAACTCACATGTCAGCGCCAGCTGGAGAGGTGGGGTGCATAGAGCGGCGGAGCTTGCAGACAGCCTTGTGCTCCATGTCAATCATTTTTAGGCAGGTGTTTACTTCCCAGGTCTGCCGTAGGAAACAGGAAGTCCCATTAGTGTAATTTCACAACAGATATATTCTGCTGTACTAACTAGTTGTTGAAAGGCTAGAAAAGAGCTCACTGACTGATAGTCTAAGTCTCTAACTCTCATTCTCTTACCAGCCGAGCGAGTTCGTTCCCCTCCTCCAGGGTTTCCTTCCACACCCTTCAAATAAAACACAAAGCATTTAAACTTTCCTGGCTTCCTATTTATCTGTTGTTTATTTTACCCACACCTCCTGGAGTGCTGCTGGTGACAGAGAATGGCAGTGAAGGTGAGAGCTGACGTGGTACTCACCTCTCCCTAAGGGATTTTTTGCCCTGAGACACCAGCCAGTCGCTCATGTGCTCCATGGTGACATGGGGCGAGACCTGGCCTCGACTCTGGAGCAGCAGATAGTGGACCATGAGCTTCTTCTGCAAGATGAGGTAAGGTGTGAGACCGTGCCACTAAAGACCATATAATGTGCTTTCAGAAGGGCCTCTCGTAACATTTCACAACTGCTCATGTCTCACAATTTGCAAGTGATATTAAGAACTCTTATGACCATCTTCTCTAAACTGTCTTGAAATAAAACTCTTGTTTTGGGATTAAATCTATCTCTTTCTTTCTGTGGTTACTGTTTTTGTGGGATGAATCTTACCTGTTTATTGTAATATGCTTCCTCCCAGCAGGCCTGCAGAGTCTGAAAATAAAGGCTGCTTCTACAGAATTCCTTTGAAGATAATTAAAATAAGTATGCTTTATTAGGTACATTATGCACAGGCATTTACAGTATGCCAAAAGGAATATCTCCTAAAATTACCTTAGTGGGACCATAAGTGAACTCAGGAATGCTCCCAATCCTATCCATGGTCAGAGGGGGACGAAATGCAGCGCTATAAATATACGGGATGCTCTAGAGATAACAGGAATTACTTAAAGTCGCGAATGATCAATGCCTGTGGAATCGTCCAATTTGCTGCGCTGAGAATTGAGTTGTAGGCGATATTTGGATATGTTTGGCGCAACATACATGTTTACATTCTATTGCCATGGAGAAATTGAGTTTCTAGAACCTGTTTTCTTCTATATCTTTATTTCGTGAAAGATTAAGATCTTTATTTTGTCATAATGTGTATATGAGGACGTTGGAGCCCGTTCCGATTCATGACGCGGTTATCCAGGTGCAAGTTGCATAGACCTACTAATCCAACCTTGGCTTACAAGTTAAATTAAATTAGTATATATGCCTATACAAATCTATTGACCACGTCCATTTAAATCAATGATTGTCAATTGAAAATCTGGTTGTTGTGTTATCCTGTTGTGCGTGTCAGGTGTCCTCTTAAGCACGTTATTCCAATATTTCCTAGAATTGACGCAGGTTACACTTTTGCAAAACTACTCGGTTAAAAATAAGAGCATGAATGACAATAAAGGTATGACTTGAATTATATGTGTAGTAGTGTGATGTTGTTCCCCTAGATTATGCACCAAATTGCACACAAGGACAGTTCAAGTAGGCCAGGTCAAGAGGGGATGTTAAAAAGTTAATAATAATAGTAATTCAATGTGGTTTCTTTATTTAATTACAGCTCCATAGCTAATGTTATTTTTTGGTGTACAAACATTTTTATGTATCTATATTGTAAATACACCTAATTGTAAAAGTTGTGTATATTTTGGTTTGGTCCATCGCGGGTTATCTGTATTTATGTACCCTCTTATTGTTCTCTTTTGCCTGACCTTCAACTAGCAAGGTATGTTGTCCTTGGCGCCGTAATTTGTCGATATAAAACTGTGGTAAAGTTACACAAAGTGCTGTTACGCAACTACAGGTTTTGTTACAATGTGGACAATATAAAGATGTATGTTAACAACTTTCACCGAGCTCGCTAATTAGGGTACCTATTGTAACTCGGGAGTATTTGGGGCAGTGTTTGAGTGAGTGTCTATGTGCTCACGCAGGTGCCCGAGAGCTGTGGCTGCACCAAGGGCTAAACTATTGTGTGTTGTCTCTTCGTGTACAGGTATGTCATTTATTTTGTCAGAATTATGTTGTATATCATTTTACTTGTATTGTATAGTGTGTTGTTAGGCACTGAATGTGTGCATGCAGCACCTGTTCTCTTTTGCCTGACCTTCAACTAGCAAGGTGCCCGAGAGCTGTGGCTGCACCAAGAGCTAACATATTGTGTGTTGTCTCTTCGTGTGCAGGTCGAATAAAAATTATCCAACCATCAGAATTCCAGTTGTGGCAGTGTCCTAATTACGTGACCTGCCGACTGGTCAGCTCAAGCCGACCGCCGGAGCTGTGCATGTGGATGAGGTGCACGACCTGTGCATGTGAATTTGTTGATGGCTTACTGTAAGTGAATATATACTGTAAACAGTGAAAGTGAATGTAGCATATTCATTAGATACAGGTATTCGTGCTTATTTGTATGTTTTGGATGAATTTGTTTATTGCATTTTTTGGGGGGGGTATTTGAATGCACTAAATGCACCCGTGTTATGCTGGGGATTTTAGTGTGGGTAGAGGGAGGGGTGTCCTTCCATTTACACCAATTGTACAGTCAGCTCCTGGGAGTAGAGCGTTTGCTAGTCCTGAGTTTGCAAGCACTGGGAGGGGTAGGCTGTTTGTTCCACCTGACCAGGGTATCCCACCTCTGTCTTTTGATGTACCATCATCCACAGTACTCGGTGATAATGGGATGCCTCCGAGTCAGCTTAGTGACCTTATTAAGCAGATTGGTTCAGAGATAGGAGAATCTATCAGAGCGAGTTTACTGCAGCCTGGGGTTTCAAGTCTTTCTCCTGCCCGTCCCCCTCACCAACCCCAGCAGTTTCCCCTGCCTGAGCAGTGTGGGTCAACCTTTATTGATGCGTCCAAGCTGAATCTGGTTGTGAAGTCAGATGTTAGTGCTCCACCTCTTTTTAGGGGTGATGGCTCAGATAAGTACTCTGTCCTGGAGTGGGAGGAGTTAATGGAAGTCTACCTAGAGAAGAGGGGTTACACTGGGTCTGGGAATGTTGGGGAGGTAATGTCTAGGCTCATGGGGAGGGCACGGGATGTGACCAAAGTCTGGAAGCGTAACAACCTTGTTGTCACAGATGTTAAGGCGGTGTTCAGTGTTTTCAAGCAACACTTTGGGGATACTGTCTGCTCAGGTATGCCATTAGCTGATTTCTATTCAATCAAACCATATGCTAATGAGGGTCCAATAGATTTCTGGATTAGGCTTAACAAAGCTGCAGAGGCAGCCGAACAGTACCTTGTGAGTGAGGGCAGGACCTTACCCAATCAGTGCTCAGAGTTGGCAGTCATGTTTGTACGCAACTGTCCTGATAAAGAGTTGGCCCAAGTGTTCAAGAGCAAACCCATTCGTGACTGGACAGCCAGTGAGGTACAGGATCGGTTGGATGAACTGTTAAGGGAACGTAAAGCATGTAGAACACAAATTTCACAGCAGGTTGCTGCTGTTTTTGACTGCCCTCAGGAGGGAGTGGGTCCTGTGAAAAGACCTAATGTGTCATCTTTTTCTCAATGTGGCCGTGAACCAGACCAGGCACCATCTGTATCTGAGGGTGGGACATTAAAGAAAGTTTTGACTTTGTTAGAGAAGGCTCTGGTCAGCAATACTCAGCAATACTCAGTCTGTGAGTGGCGCAGTGGTCTAAGGCACTGCATCGCAGTGCTAGCTGTGCTACTAGAGATCCTGGTTTGAATCCAGGCTCTGTCGTAGCCGGCCGCGACCGGGAGACCCATGGGGCGGCGCACAATTGGACCAGCGTCGCCTAGGGTAGTGGAGGGAATGGCCGGCTCAGTTCGTAGAGCATGGTATTTGCAACGTGTCAAAGTCACGTCAATTCAAATCTGGTATTAGGAACAAAAGAGGTCAACACGACTTCTAAGATATACTAGTTATTTTAATTAATGCAAAAACCTTCAATGGTAAATATGATGTTTCGTATATACGGGCTCTTTGAAATACCTCGCAGGGCACTTCAGAGAACTAAAACATTGTTTCAGATCCAATACTCAAATACTCTGACAGAGAAAGTTTCCCACTTCTCTGCTGGCCAATTAGAGTAAAGGACTGAGTGTGGTTTAAACTTTACTCAGCCAATCCGTTGGTTCAGGTGTTGGTCCCATCTCCTCGGCGCCATTTGTTGCACACTTCAGCCAGGCACAAGTTTATCATAACAACCTGTCATAGTGAGAAGAGCCAGCTCCCTTAGACCTCATTCCTACGTCCAAGGAAGGTTCACAGATCACAAAGAACCAGTATAGTCTAGCATTTGGAGAAACAATCCTTATCTCATTTTACCCCCTAAAACAGCTCTTCACATCAATCACAGCCTGCCAGGTGTCACAACCTACATTAGCCCAGTCAAGAATGCATTCTTTCTAAGTTAGTCATCCCATCAATTTAGGAGAATAATAAATCCCCAATAAACGCCAGGGTTGTAGGTTCGATTCCCACGGGGGGTATGAAAAAAGAAAAAGTAACGTATGCACTAACTGTAAGTCGCTCTGGATAAGAGCGTCTGCTAAATGACTTAAACATGTTAAATGTAGAGGGCCCCGTAAACAGTTCCACAAACGTCAGCATGAGTGCGCTGACTGTGGAAGCACTAATCACTGGACCAAAGCTCACTGTCAGATGCACCAGCTGTGCGTCAAGTGCTTTTCTCCGGGCCACATGAGCTTTGACTGTAGTGAGGCTGGGCAGTGACAGAACCCTGGATGTGGACAGACTGGCAGGTCTCAGGAAAACTAGAAAGCCTCCGTTCTGAGGAGGGCAATGTGGGGCATTCTTATTTTTCCTCCACTGATGATGATATCCAATCTGTTTATTCTTACTTTTGTGAGTCAGTACCCAAGAACAACACAGTCATTTTTCAGAACACAATCAGAATGACAGTTTGTTTTACACCACTGTGCTAGTACAGGATGAAGTTGAGCTGAAGGGGATGTTAGATAGTGGGTCCATGGCTACTACTCTGCGCGCAGATATTGTACCTCGGTTGAGGGAGGCAGGAGTGGTAGAGGGGAACTTTCTAGATCCTTCAGACATCATCCTGGTGGGTTGTGGTGGGAACAAACTAGCCCAGTGGGCATGTGTGACTTAAAAATGCAACTTTATGGCTTCTGTTATGTAGTCCCAGTGCTTATTGTTGATGGGCAGGTTGATGAACTCATTGTGGGAACTAATGTGTTGAAGTCTCTGATTAGACAGTGAGTTTCTATGTGCTCACGCAGGTGCCCGAGAGCTGTGGCTGCACCAAGGGCTAAGCTATTGTGTGTTGTCTCTTCGTGTACAGGTATGTCATTTATTTTGTCAGAATTATGTTGTATATCATTTTACTTGTATTGTATAGTGTGTTGTTAGGCACTGAATGTGTCCCCTGTCGGTCTGTCCCCTGTCGGTCTGTCCCCTGTCGGTCTGTCCCCTGTCGGTCTGTCCCCTGTCGGTCTGTCCCCCTGTCGGTCTGTCACCTGTTTTTCTGTCTGTGTCCCAGGAGCCAGAGTAAATGCCAAAGACAACAAGTGGCTCACTCCTCTGCACCGGGCCGTGGCTTCCTGCAGTGAGGTACGTGTACTGATACTGTCAGCCCTCACACACACTCCTGTGCATATGTGTTTGACTGTTAAGTGTGTTGTGATTTTTAAATGCACTTTAAACAAAGTTGAACATGATTTGAACTGTGTTCCTGTAGGAGGCTGTCCAGGTGTTATTGAAACACTCTACTGACGTGAACGCCAGGGACAAGAACTGGCAAACGCCGCTCCACATCGCTGCGGCCAATAAGGCAGTCCGCTGTGCCGAGGCCCTGGTCCCTCTGCTCAGCAACGTGAACGTGTCAGACCGGGCCGGGCGCACGGCGCTGCACCATGCAGCCTTCAGTGGACACCAGGAGGTTAGCAATTAGCATGGACATGATTACACACTGTAGTCTACACTTTATACCTGTCCTATCCCCACGTTGAGCTTACTGTGCGTCCGATTACTTATATTGGTTGAATGTAGGGCTGTGACGGTAATTGGATAACCGTGACATTGACGGTTTTGGATGAAGAACGCCATGAAAATAAAATAACCGTCAAAACCAAGTATGATTTTCTCTCCATAAAATGTTTTATCACCTTTTATTTTAATGTAGATATACTTTATCCATAGCGGGAGTGTTAACTCTTGATTATATGGTATTGTTTTGCTGACTTAGTTGGAGGAGATATAGACAGTTTAATAGATGGACTATCTTTTGATGCACCGCAATCACCAAATCTGCTCTATGTGCGAATAGGAGAGAATCTTTGAAGGTCAATTCAGGTTAATTGAAGAGGGGGGTAAGGTGAAAAGTGGGGACCGGGGGTAACTATAGTACCTCTAGATCTATAGCCTACAGGCTGGGGGTGGGTGGGTAGCCTCTGACCTCTGACCTTCACCTCTGACCTTTTTCATTGTTACAGTAGATCAGAGGAGTGAGGTGAAAAAGATGGCTCTCATTGCAAAAAAAAAACCATAACAACCTGTTTGGGCACATTTCAGTTTCACACCTAACGACGATGGAGAACCAGATGACTTGGACCAGCCTGTTTGCAGAATATGCGCAAAACCCATAGGCTACCTACTAAGAATTCCAGCACCACAAACGGGACATCGATAAGTGGCGAGCACTGCCAGACACTGGAACTCGTTATTTAGTCATAGGAATGGTGCCTTTACGAACGGTGGAGAAACCCGCCTTCAAATAAATGCTCTGGAAATTTGACAGACTATACGAGTTACCGGGGAGAAAGTATTTGTCTCAAACAGCGGTCCCTACCTTGTTCAACAAGGTGAAGGGGGAGGTTCAGACAGAGCTAAAGGACGTAGATTTGTTTATTTTTGCACTGAATACGGACATGTGGTCAAGTGTAAATATGACTCCTTACATGAACCTAACAGTGCACTATCTGACGAAAGACTGGACACTGAAATCCAACTGTTTGGAAACAACCTACATTCCGGAATACCACACAGCCGACAAACTCTCCGAAGCCCTGCGTTCGGAATTCCTTGACTGGGCCCTTGACGAAAATCTAATGTCCTGTATCGCCACAGACAACGGGGCCAACATTGTGGCTGAAGTGAGGCAACTGAACTGGCCTTGGCTAAATTGCTTTGGCCACAATCTCCATCTCGCTGTCACCATCAATGTGAAGCTAGAGCACAGGCCGTGTTCTAGGCCTATGTAGAACTCTGGTGGGCACTTTTTAGCAGAGCTGGCGATTTAACAGGGGGACCTAGTAAGGCCCAGACCGAGCTGAACCTCCCAATTCACAACCTCATTCTTGTGAGAAATTAAGTTTTAATAACTAAGCTGTTGTTAACATATAGACTAATATGTTATAAATTGTGTTCTTACACTGGTACAGTTATGCCCTATGAGAGATGTACAACTGCGCATGTGCGAAAATAAAGAAAGGGCATTTTCCCGCTTTCTGGTTGAAACACCAACGATGAACATGTGTGTTTATTCCTCTGTTAAGTAAGCCGGTATTCCTGTCCTGAAGATGACAGCACCAACAGGTTATGGGCCCAGGAGGGAACATGGAAGCCGATGGAATAGATTATGTTTCGACGGAGATGAAAAAAACTACGAGTTATGGGAGACGAAGTTTTTGGGACACTTGCGTTTGCTAGGGCTAAAGGCCACCATATTGAGCATGGGTGAAGATGAAGAAGACGGAGAGAAAAATGAAGAAGCCTACGCCGAATTGATACAGGTTTTGGATGATAAAAGTCTTTCCCTGATAATGAGAGAAGCAGCAGATGATGGGAGAAAAGCGTTGAAGATATTGAGGGAACATTATGCAGGTAAAGGGAAGCCACGTGTGATTAGCCTCTACACTGAGCTAACTTCTCTTCAGAAAGCCAGTGACGAAAGTGTTACGATTATATCATTCGTGCTGAGACGGCTATTACAGCACTGAGGAATGCTGAAGAGACTTTAAGTGACGGGATGTTGTATTGCAATGATTCTGAAAGGTTTGCCCGAATCATTTAAGCCGTTTGCCATCCACATAACGCAGAGTGACGAGCCGACAACTTATGGCAAGTTCAAAACCAAGTTGAGGAGCTATGAAAGCACCGAGAAGTTTAGCGCCATTTCCACTGACGACAACGTGATGAAGGCAAGTAACATTAAAGTTAGCTGGCCAAGAGGAATAGATAAAGGGACCGAGATAACCTGCTTCAACTGTGGCCAGAAAGGGCACAAGGCCCGGGAATGTACTGTTACTGGAGAGCACAGAGAACGGAGACAGTGGTGTAGTTTTTGCAAGCGCTCCACTCATACTGACGCAAATTGCAGACGAAAAAGAAGAGACAATGTGAAACAAGCAACAGATGCTGAAGGCCACACATTTGCATTCAAAATAAGTGACTGTCAGGTTCGTGGACTGAAACATAAAGGGCTGATGGTTGATACGGGAGCAACGTCACATATAGTCACGGACATCGGGAAGTTTAAGGAGTTTGACGAGACTTTCAAACCGGAAAAACATTCCGTGGAGCTGGCTGACGGAACAAGAACGAATGGTGTCGCGGAGAGGAGAGGTGCAGCGGAGGTTTACCTGAGAGACAACACGGGTCGTCGGGTGAAAACAACGCTGACACAACACGGGTCGTCGGGTGAAAACAACGCTGACGAAGGCGCTGTACGTGCCGTCGTTTCCACGGGACATTTTCTCTGTTAAAGCAGCGACAGCCAACGGAGCTTCAGTCAACTTTCGACAGGGGTGTAACAAGCTCATCCACAAGAACGGTACCACTTTTGACATCGAGGAGTACGATAGACTTTACTATCTTAACACTGTAAGTGATGAAAATGATGATGGATGTCATGGGTGCTATGATATTCACACATGGCACAACATTCTTGGCCACTGTAATTTTGAGGATGTGTCAAAGTTAGAAAATGTGACAGAGGGAATGAAAATCACAGGTAAGATTGACAAATCTACCCTCAACTGTGAAATCTGCACACAGGGAAAATTTGTTCAGAGCAGAAACAGAGAGCCTGATGAAAAGGCAAAAGCAGCTCTTGAGCTTGTGCACACTGATTTGGCTGGCCCTATTGAGCCAGAGGCGAAAGATGGGTTGGGATATACTCTAGCATTTACGGATGATTATTCAGGGTCAGTTTTTGTGTATTTCCTAAAAGCAAAAAGTGATACTGTAAAAGCTACTGAGAAGTTTATTGCTGATGTGGCCCCTTATGGAAAAAATAAAGTGTGTCAGGTCAGATAATGGCACAGAGTACACAGCCAAAGAGTTCCAGTCACTGCTCAGTAAGAATGCCATAAGACATGAAACTTCAGCCCCTTACTCACCCCATCAAAATGGGACCGCTGAGAGAAATTGGAGAACACTGTTTGAAATGGCAAGATGCATGCTACTTGAGAGCAACCTACCAAAGAAATTGTGGACATATGCTGTAATGACTGCTGCAGTAATTCGCAATAGGTGTTAAAATAAGCGTGTAGGACAGACTCCACACTACATGTTTACTGGGAGAAAGCCTGATCTTTCAAAGATGAAAGAATTTGGATCTGTTTGCTATGCATACAGACAGAACAAGAAAAAGTTGGACTCAAGATGTGAAAAGGGTATTTTTGTCGGGTATGATAAAAATAGTCCAGCATACCTAGTCTACTACCCAGACACTGGAAAAGTTCTTAAAAACAGATTAGTCAAGTTCGTTACAAAAGATGTAGTCGAACGCCAAACTCAGACAGATTTGGAAATGAGTGATGATCTTCATGGGGAGAGATTTCAATCCCCCATGCCAAAAGCCAAGATGGCAGATCAAAATTCCGAAGAGACACAAGATGTGCAAATCGAGACTTCAGATAGTCAGAGTCCACGCTATCCAGACAGAGAGAGGAAGAAGCCCCAGTACTTAAAAGACTATGAGTGTAAAGTGAAGTGTGATGACCAGATACCACCTAGTGTTGACTACTGCTACAGAGTAATGTGCAATGCACCACAAACCTTCAAAGAAGCAATGATTTCACCAAAATCAGAGATTTGGGCTACTGCTATGAAGGAGGAGATGGATTCCCTTAGGGAAAATGATACATTCACATTGACCACACTGCCAGAGGGTAAAAATGCAGTGGGGGGCAGGTGGGTCTATGCGGTCAAAAACAATTCAGATGAGACTGAGACATACAAGGCAAGATATGTTGCAAAGGGATATAGTCAAGTGGCAGGAATAGACTATAAGGAGACTTTTTCTCCAACTGCAAATATGACATCAGTACGTTGTTTGATGCAGCTAGCAGCTCAGTATGACTTAGAGTTACATCAGATGGATGTCAAAACAGCATATCTACATGCTCCTATTGACTGTGAAGTGTACATGGAGCAACCAGAGGGTTTTGAAGTCAGGTCAGATACAGGTGAGCAACTAGTCTGCAAACTGAACAAGTCACTGTACGGCCTGAAACAGTCAGGAAGGAACTGGAACAAAATGTTGCATGATCACCATGGTTTTACACAGAACCCAGCTGATCACTGTGTTTACAACAAACAAACTGCAACAGAAAGGATCATTTTGATAATTTGGGTCAATGATCTAATTATCGCTGCTAGTGATAGTGACTCACTCACAAGTGTAAAAGAAATGTTAAGTGAAAAATTTAAGATGAAAGATCTTGGGAGGCTTAGACATTTCCTAGGCATCGATTTTACACAAAGTGAAGGGAAAATAAAGATGAGCCAAACAAGGTACATAACCAAGATACTGGAAAGGTTTGGTATGTCAACTGTAAAACAAGGTCAACACCATGTGAACAAAAAAACAAACTTTGATGGTGAACCTATTGATTCAAAAAGGTATCGTGAAGTGATAGGCAGCTTGATATATGTTATGACATGTACAAGACCGGATATCAGCTGGATTGTCAGCAAGCTGTCACAATACCTATCAGAACCAAAAGAGCAACACTGGATAACAGCTGAACATGTGTTGAGGTACTTGAAGGGGACAATGAATCAGGAGTTGTGTTACAAAAAGGGGGTGGAAAAACACAACCTCGTAGCATATAGTGATGCTGATTGGGCAGCAGATCAAAGTGACAGATGAAGCATAACAGGGTATTGTTTTAGTTTAACTAAATGTGGACCTGTTATTTCATGGAGGTCTAAGAAGCAGCCAACAGTAGCTTTATCTACATGTGAAGCAGAGTACATGGCACTGGCTGCTACTACACAAGAAAGTTTGTACCTTGTACAGTTATTGGGCCAGATGGATAGTGAGTGCCAATATGCACCAGTAACAATCTTTGAAGATAACCAAGGTGCAATTGCTCTGTCAAAGAACCCAGTATGTCGTCAGAGATGTAAACATGTTGACATCAGATATCATTTCATTCGATCTGCGCTCAGTGATGGCAAAATAAGTATTGAATATTGTCCAACGGCAGACATGGTTGCAGATGTTTTGACTAAACCTGTAACGAAGTTCAAAAATGAAAAATTATTGGGTTATATGTTTGGAATGTAAACTGACATTTGTGAGATGTATAACTGTAAGCTAAATGTGTTGATAGTTAGGTTGAATACGACTTGTACAGTATAAGAGCAAGTGGGGGTGTTAACATATAGACTAATATGTTATAAATTGTGTTCTTACACTGGTACAGTTATGCCCTATGAGAGATGTACAACTGCGCATGTGCGAAAATAAAGAAAGGGCATTTTCCCGCGTTCTGGTTGAAACACCAACGATGAACATGTGTGTTTATTCCTCCGTTAAGTAAGCCGGTATTCCTGTCCTGAAGATGACAGCACCAACAGCTGTAATAACCACATTTTAGGCTATTCAATGTTAGAAGAATAAGATATGCAAAATGATTGTTCATGAATAATTGTAATTCAGATGCCCGAGCAAATAAACAAACAAAATAGGCTAGTTTCCTTGAATCACTTAATGTTGCATTACCATAGGCCCATTGTTTTATTTAATTCATACTCGAATTAAACCACTGATTATAATGAGTTAATAATGAGAATATAGAACATATTCTGGGAATCCTACATGTTACGTGTGTATACTATACCAGAAAGCATGATCATTAGCTTCTTCTGGATTGTTTTAAATCGCGTAGCCTGTCGGAAGGCAGCGGGTGCGGCGAATAGGCTTCCAAATAGATGACTGTTGAGTTGTGAATGTCAGTGAAAGAGAGGCTCAACCAGGCATATCGCAATTTTTCTAAATACAATGGAGGGAAACAGTTTGGAAAGCAATTGGCTTATTGCTTCAAAGAGAAGAAGATGAAAATACTAATGTCTTTTTAATGATCAAAATCCTCAACTTAATTGAGGGAACAGTATCATTGGCATCGGCTATATCCCTGGTGAGTGTGCATATTCACTGTCTTTATCACTGGGTCAGTGCCACTTGAAAGTCGTGTTGAAAAAGATTCTGCTAATCTCTCTAGTCATATAAAGTGTAGTAGAATTGCGTGATTTTAAAATAATAAAAGGCCACATTTTTCCAGTGAAAAGAAACCTACTCCACCACCCGCTGCATTGAACAGCCTGTGATTGAGTTATATTATTAGCCTAAATTATGACTATCCAATTTACTAATCACATTAGGAATAGTCAGCTATTTTACATAAGTTCCGAGCTGGTCATGGGTGCACTTCAGCCACGCTCAAGGTCCTAAACGATATTATAACCGCGATTGATAATAGACAGTACTGTGCAGCCGTCTTCATCGACCTGGCCAAGGCTTTCGACTCTGTCAACCACCGCATTCTTATTGGCAGACTAAATAGCCTTGGTTTCTCAAATGACTGCCTCGCCTGGTTCACCAACTACTTCTCAGATAGAGTTCAGTGTGTCAAATCGGAGGGCCTGTTGTCTGGACCTATGGCAGTCTCTATGGGGGTGCCACAGGGTTCAATTCTTGGGCCGACACTTTTCTCCGTGTATATCAATGATGTCGCTCTTGCTGCTGGTGACTCTCAGATCCACCTCTACGCAGACGACACCATTTTGTATACATCTGGCCCTTCATTGGACACTGTGTTAACAAACCTCCAAACGAGCTTCAATGCCATACAACACTCCTTCAGTAGCCTCCAACTGCTCTTAAACACTAGTAAAACTAAATGTATGCTTTTCAATCGAACGCTGCTGGCACCCGCCCTCCCGACTAGAATCACCACTCTCGACGGGTCTGACCTAGAGTATGTGGACAACTACAAATACCTAGGTGTCTGGTTAGACTGTAAACTCTCCTTCCAGACTCACATAAAGAATCTCCAATCCAAAGTTAAATCTAGAATCGGCTTCCTATTTCGCAAACAAAGCCTCCTTCACTCATGCTGCCAAACATGCCCTCGTAAAACTGACTATCCTACCGATCCTTGACTTCGGCGATGTCATTTACAAAATAGCCTCCAACACGTTTTGTCTCCAAAGCCCCATACACTACCCACCACTGTGACCTGTACGCTCTTGTTGGCTGGTCCTCACTACATGTTCGTCGTCAAACCCACTGGCTCCAGGCCATCTATAAATCACTGCTAGGCAAATCCCCGCCTTATCTTAGCTCATTGGTCACCATAGCAGCACCCACCCGTAGTCTGCGCTCCAGCAGGTATATCTCACTGGTCATTCCCAAATCCAACACCTCCTTTGGCCGCCATTCCTTCCAGTTCTCTGCTGCCAATGACTGGAACGAATTGCAAAAATCTCTGAAGCTGGAGACTCTTATCTCCCTCACTAACTTTAAGCATCAGTTGTCAGAGCACCTTACCGATCACTGCACCTGTACACAGCCCATCTGAAATTAGGCCACCCAACTACCTCATCCCTATATTGTTATTTATTTTGCTCTTTTGCACCCCGGTATCTCTATTTGCACATAATCTCTTGCACATCTAGCATTCCAGTGTTAATACTATTGTAATTATTTTGCACTATAGCCTATTTATTGCCTTACCTCCATAACTTGCTACATTTGCACACACTGTATATATATTTTCTGTTGTATTTTTTACTTTATGTTTTTTTACCCCAAATGTAACTCTGTGTTGTTTTTATCGCACTGCTTTGCTTTATCTTGGCCAGGTCGCAGTTGTAAATGAGAACTTGTTCTCAACTGGCTTACCTGGTTAAATAAAGGTGAACAAATTTTTTTTTTTAAAATAAGTTTGCAAATGTGATGATGCATGGAATGCTTGATATTTTTCATGGAGAAAATTAGCTTCCCCAAACTTGAGAGGAAGACTGGCCTAAACGCGCTAATGTTTTCCTTTGCTAATGTCCGTCCCGCCCCCCTGTCAGCTGTCAGTTTTGTCGATGACCACGTACATAAGACACGCCAATCACCGACACCTGAAGTTCCATGACCATCACAGCCCTAGTTGTATGCTTGAGTTTGTTCAGAGGAGGCTTTGAATAAAATCCGATCTGAGTGTGAAATGCCTTACTGAGGGTAAATGGAAGCTCCTCTTGTGCCCGGCTCAGCCTTATACAGTTTAAGGTACTTTACCGTATCCATTTCAGTAAGGCCAGATTGTCCAAATTCTACCCAAATATTGATGGTACATGTGACAGGTGTAAAAGCTCCTTGGTGGACTTGACCCACATGTTCTGGTCCTGTCCCCGTCTGGCAGATTATTTGTCCACTATTTAAAACCCTTTCTGAAGCATTTGATATAAAGTTGCAGCCTAGTGCAGAAATTGCTATTTTTGGAGTACCAAACAACAATCCTTCTCTGACCAATAGACAGCTAGATGCCATTGCCTTTGCCTCCATGTTAGCCCGCAGAAGGATTTTATTGGATTGGAAATCTATCAATCCTCCCTTAGCCTCTCTTTGGCTCAAAGATCTGAAGCTGTTCCTAAAATGAGAAAAAATGAAGTTACCATTCGAGGGTCAACCAACTCATTTTATTCCTCCTGGGACCCGATGATATCCTATTTTGAACAGCTCCAAACACTTCCTCCAGATTAGTACTCTTGGCCCCACCTTGAGATTACTGCTATATAGGCCTATAAAATCACTTAATCACCTGAAATTGTTAGGCTATTACATTTTTGCTTGAAGTAACGTTGTTGTATACTTTTGTTTTGTTTTCTGACATGTAACTCAATTACTTTCCCTTTCTTTTTAAATGTGTTTGGAGGCATTCTGGGGGGAGGGGGAGGTCAAAGGGGGACTAAAAGGGGAGAAATGTACCATGTCTTTACATGTTATCTTTCATTCATTGTGAATACAAAATATATAATTTTAAAGGGAAGGCTTTGAAGCCAGATTTAGCGGATTTTGCTGTTTAGTTTTCCTCAACCTGTGTTTTGTTTCTCTCTCCTCTCCCTGTTAGATGGTGAGGCTGCTTCTCTCCAGAGGAGCCAACATTAATGCCTTTGACAAGAAGGATCGCCGAGCAATCCACTGGGCTGCTTACATGGGTGATGAGTTTACCACATCATTTACATTCTGACTAATGTCCTTTATACCAATGAATGAATGAATGAATGGACTGTGTGTTAGTCTCACAGCTCAGCTGTATGAGCCACGTCTAGTGTGTTATTATGTCAGAATCATGTACTAAGTAGGTTGATTAGATGTTTTCAGTTGTACTAACATGATGTAGGTGTTGCTTATGGTGCTGTGTACCACTGTAAACTAATCTATCTCTCCCTCTCTCTGCCTATCTCTCTGTGTTTGTATCTCTGTTTCTCTCTTAACCCCCTTACTATCTCCCTCCCCTTCTCTCTCTCTCTCTCGCTCTCTCTCTCTCTCTCTCTCTCTCTCTCTCTCTCTCTCTCTCTCTCTCTCTCTCTCTCTCTCTCTCTCTCTCTCTCTCTCTCTCTCTCTCTCTCTCTCTCTCTCTCTCTCTCTCTCTCTCTCTCTCTCTCTCTCTCTCTATTTATCCCTCCCTCTCTCTCTCTACCATAGGGCACATTGAGGTGGTGAAACTGCTGGCCTCTCATGGATCAGAGGTGTCCTGTAAAGACAAGAAGGCCTACACCCCTCTCCACTCTGCAGCCTCCAGTGGAATGATCAGTGTGGTCAAGTACCTCCTGGACCTTGGAGTGGATGTGAGTCAACACGCATTCAAATGTGTAGGGGGTTTTCATAATAGTAATGAAGAGAGAGAGGTTAGAGCCAGTGATTTGGACCAGGGGGTTTTCATAACCAAGTAATGAAGAGAGAGAGGTTGGACCAGGGGGTTTTCATAACCAAGTAATGAAGAGAGAGAGGTTGGACCAGGGGGTTTTCAGAACCAAGTAATGAAGAGAGAGAGGTTGGACCAGGGGGTTTTCATAACCAAGTAATGAAGAGAGAGAGGTTGGACCAGGGGGTTTTCAGAACCAAGTAATGAAGAGAGAGAGGTTGGACCAGGGGGTTTTCATAACCAAGTAATGAAGAGAGAGAGGTTGGACCAGGGGTTTTCAGAACCAAGTAATGAAGAGAGAGAGGTTGGACCAGGGGGTTTTCATAACCAAGTAATGAAGAGAGAGAGGTTGGACCAGGGGGTTTTCATAACCAAGTAATGAAGAGAGAGAGGTTGGACCAGGGGGTTTTCAGAACCAAGTAATGAAGAGAGAGAGGTTGGACCAGGGGGTTTTCATAACCAAGTAATGAAGAGAGAGAGGTTGGACCAGGGGGTTTTCATAACCAAGTAATGAAGAGAGAGAGGTTGGACCAGGGGGTTTTCAGAACCAAGTAATGAAGAGAGAGAGGTTGGACCAGGGGGTTTTCATAACCAAGTAATGAAGAGAGAGAGGTTGGACCAGGGGGTTTTCAGAACCAAGTAATGAAGAGAGAGAGGTTGGACCAGGGGGTTTTCAGAACCAAGTAATGAAGAGAGAGAGGTTGGACCAGGGGGTTTTCAGAACCAAGTAATGAAGAGAGAGAGGTTGGACCAGGGGGTTTTCAGAACCAAGTAATGAAGAGAGAGAGGTTGGACCAGGGGGTTTTCATAACCAAGTAATGAAGAGAGAGAGGTTGGACCAGGGGGTTTTCAGAACCAAGTAATGAAGAGAGAGAGGTTGGACCAGGGGGTTTTCATAACCAAGTAATGAAGAGAGAGAGGTTGGACCAGGGGGTTTTCAGAACCAAGTAATGAAGAGAGAGAGGTTGGACCAGGGGGTTTTCATAACCAAGTAATGAAGAGAGAGAGGTTGGACCAGGGGTTTTTCATAACCAAGTGATGAAGAGAGAGAGGTTGGACCAGGGGGGTTTCAGAACCAAGTGACCTGATCAGGAATGTATTGTTTTGTTCTCCCCCCCCCCCCCCCCTCTCCACTCTTTTCCCTCCCTTGCTCCCTCCAGATAAATGAGCCCAATGGTTACGGTAACACCCCCCTCCACGTGGCATGCTACAACGGGCAGGACGTGGTGGTGAATGAGCTGATCGAGTGCGGCGCCAACGTGAACCAGGTGAACGAGAAGGGTTTCGCCCCACTCCACTTCACGGCCGCCTCGCGCCATGGGGCGCTCTGCTTGGAGCTGCTGGTGGGCAACGGGGCCCTCGTCAACATCAAGGTGAGGAGACCGGATGACCAACACTGTGTCTGAACTAAATAACACCCTATTCCCTATGTAGTGCACTACTTTTGACCAGGGGCCCATAGAGCAAGGAGCCGTGATGACACTGCCTGTGTCCCAAATGGCACCCTGTTCCCTTTATAAGTACACTACTTTGGTTCAAAAAGTAGTTCACTATGAAGAGAATAGGGTGCCATTTGGGACGCACACACTGACGCAGCACATGGCTTAGTATTTGGCCCTGGTCTACATTCAAATACCAATGGAATAGGCCTAACAATGCAAACTAAATGCCATCAAGCGCTCCTCCAATACGTGTTTGATTTTGCCTGTTGTCAGCAGCACAGACTGCCGTGTGAACCATCTTTGTCTTTCTATCTGCAGAGTAAAGATGGAAAGACCCCCCTCCACATGACGGCCATCCACGGACGCTTCTCCAGATCTCAAGCCATCATCCAGAATGGTGAGTCGCTGTGAATGCTCTCAACTGAATATATATGAACCAGTAGGCTCTTCAGCATTGTCTTTAGTCTTCAAACCATGATTCACTGGCACAGAGCAATGTTACTTGCAATGTGGTTGAACATGAAGCTTCATGAGGCCTCTAGGGTCAAGTGGTTGACGTGTGTGTGTGTCTGTGTGTGTGTCTGTGTGTGTGTGTCTGTGTGTGTGTGTCTGTGTGTGTGTGTGTGTTCTGTAGGTGCTGAGATCGACTGTGAAGAAAATAATGGAAACACACCCCTGCACATCTCTGCTCGCTACGGCCACGAGTTACTCATCAATACACTCATCACGAACGGAGCTGACACAGCCAAGTGAGAACACACACACACACAGTTTCCAGCAATAATGCAACATGCATCTGCAATTCTGTCATTGACCGAATTCCCGCTTGGAGACTATGCTCAACACATTGTGGTGTGTGGGGGGTTGAAAGACAGGGCATTGCAGCATGCTGATGTGTTGATCTGCTGTGGGGTTTAATGAGGACTGTGATGTGGTGCTGTTTCCAATCTTAGCTGAATCAACTGTAAGTCACTCTGGATAAGAGTGTCTGCTTAAAGTCTAAAATGTAAAAATGTGTTGCAGGCGAGGCGTCCATGGGATGTTCCGCCTCCACCTGGCTGCTCTCAGTGGGTTCTCTGACTGCTGTCGGAAGCTCCTCTCATCAGGCTTTGATATAGACACCCCTGACGACTTTGGAAGGACCTGTTTACATGCTGCAGCAGCTGGAGGGTGAGTGGACTGGTCCAGGCTTTACACCAAGGAATATTTAGTTCATGAACTGGAAAGCCACCAGAAAGAACAAACACATATTCACACTCTTACATTTCACATTGTTTAGCAGTATAAAAAAATCGTTTAGATCATTAGTGCGGTATCATTTCTGTATAATGTGGTTCCATGCCATGGTGGTATTGACTTGCGCTCTGGTCTAAATTGTCTTTATATCTTCTTGAAAGAGAAGAGAAACCTGCAAACTGCTCTTGCTAGTATCACTTTTTATTATTGCTTTTATTAGCATTATAAAAACAGTGATACTAGCAAGAGCAGTGTACGGGTTTCTCTTTTCTTTAAGGTTCTCATTGTTACCATCCACCTGATAGCTCAGATGTGAAAGGGCCTTTCTGAACTTGATATCTTGTTACCATCCACCTGATATCTCAGATGAACGAGAGCCTTTCTGAACTTGATATCTTGTTACCATCCACCTGATAGCTCAGATGTACGAGAGCCTTTCTGAACTTGATATCTTGTTACCATCCACCTGATAGCTCAGATGTACGAGAGCCTTTCTGAACTTGATATCTTGTTACCATCCACCTGATAGCTCAGATGAACGAGAGCCTTTCTGAACTTGATATCTTGTTACCATCCACCTGATAGCTCAGATGTACGAGAGCCTTTCTGAACTTGATATTTTGTTACCATCCACCTGATAGCTCAGATGTACGAGAGCCTTTCTGAACTTGATATCTTGTTACCATCCACCTGATAGCTCAGATGTACGAGAGCCTTTCTGAACTTGATATCTTGTTACCAGGAACCTGGACTGTCTGAATCTGCTGCTCAACACAGGGGCAGACTTCAACAGAAAGGACAGCTTCGGAAGGTCTGTCTGTGGCATCAAATAACTTTCATATGTGATCTTTATGATAATGGGGAATATAGTATAGGGGCATATAGGAATTATTATGGGAAAGATTGGGCGGCAGGTAGCCTAGCGGTTAAGAGCGTTGGGTCAGTAACCGAAAGGTTGCTGGTTCAAATCCCCTAGCTGACTAGGTGAAAAATCTATGTGCCCTGCAGAAAGGCACTTAACCCTAATTGCTCCTGTAAGTCGCACTGGATAAGAGTGTCTGCTAAATGACGTAAATGTAAAATGTAAATGTTATACAGCTCCAATAAGCTGTTTCTGTTGTTGATGTTGAATGGTTTCTGTGCGTTCTTCTAGGAGTCCTCTGCATTATGCGGCAGCCAATTGTAACTACCAGTGTCTGTTTGCCTTGGTGGGGTCTGGGGCCAGTGTGAACGATCTGGATAAAAGGGGTTGCACCCCGCTCCACTACGCTGCTGCCTCCGACACAGACGGAAAGTACGTCTCACACCTCTCTTACTGTTGTGTGTGTTGTGGTGCCATGACCTTTCACATTTCACTGTAGTCTGGAGAGTATGTTGTGGTGCCATGACCTTTCACATTTCACTGTAGTCTGGAGAGTATGTTGTGGTGCCATGACCTTTCACATTTCACTGTAGTCTGGAGAGTATGTTGTGGTGCCATGACCTTTCACATTTCACTGTAGTCTGGAGAGTATGTTGTGGTGCCATGACCTTTCACATTTCACTGTAGTCTGGAGAGTATGTTGTGGTGCCATGACCTTTCACATTTCACTGTAGTCTGGAGAGTATGTTGTGGTGCCATGACCTTTCACATTTCACTGTAGTCTGGAGAGTATGTTGTGGTGCCATGACCTTTCACATTTCACTGTAGTCTAGAGTATGTTGTTGGTCGTGTTTGAATACATACTAGTGTTAAATCTGCAGTGTGAAAGCTTGGCCACGTCTCCTTTGGGAAAGTGTCTCTGCTTGCTTATCTGTCTGTCTTGATGTTGGTATAATGATTAGTGAACTCTTGACCTCTGACCTCTAGGTGTCTGGAATATTTGCTGCGAAACGACGCTAACCCAGGGATCAGGGACAATCAGGGCTACAACGCAGTCCATTACGCGTCTGCGTACGGACACCGCCTCTGTCTGGAGCTGGTGAGTCAGAACCACAGGGGACTAGACGCCCTGCATTCACAGACCATTTTGTCTGCGTCCCAAATGGCTGTAGGGCCCATAGGGCTCTGGTCAAACGTAATGCACTATATAGGGAATAGGGTGCCATTTGGGACAGACGTTGATATTCAGTAGGTTTTAAGGTGTGGTTGCATGTTTGTCGTGGCCGCATCGTCACTCTTGATGTTCTTTTTCCAGATTGCAAGTGAAACACCTTTAGATGTGGTAAGTACCAGTTGGTTACTTTTCCTCACACTAGCTTGTTTAAGATACGAATGCAACACCCCAGTATGTCTGCAGGGGCTGGTCACTGAGATTTACAACATGAAACATGCTACTAGACTAACCTTCAAAGTAAATATGTTACAAGTCTAAACTGGCCCGTCCTTGTCTTTCCCCAGCTAATGGAAACCTCAGGGACAGACATCCTGAACGACTCTGATGTCAGAGCTCCCATCAGCCCCCTACACTTAGCTGTGAGTAAAGCCTACCTGCTCCTGTAGGGGTCTCGCCACATGACAAATGGCACCCTATTCCCTATTTAGTGCACTACTTTTGACCAGAGCCTTATGGGCCCAGATCAAAAGTACTGCACTACATGGGAAATAGGGTGCTATCTGGGATGCAGGCATGGTGTTGTTTTTCCACGAAAAGTTGATTGTCCAGACACTCACACACCATGTTCCTATCTGTTCCTGATTAGTGTAAAATACATGCATATTTTGACACGGTGATGATGAGGATGATTTCCTTATTTTGCCATTTGAGTTAATCAACCTCCAACAGAGGAGAAGTAGAGTGTTTCTAAATCTCACGCTTGGCAGGGACCTTCGATGTTGATGCTGGGCGGGAGAAAAAATGGGCACCCGATTTGAGAGACACTGGTCTACTTTAGGGGTCTAGGACTGTTTCTGTTCAGGCATACCACTGGTCTACTATAGGACATTGATTATATTAAGAGTGTATTTCTGTTCAGGCATACCACTGGTCTACTATAGGACATTGATTATATTAGGAGTGTATATCTGTTCAGGCATACCACTGGTCTACTATAGGACATTGATTATATTAGGAGTGTATTTCTGTTCAGGCGTACCACTGGTCTACTATAGGACATTGATTATATTAGGAGTGTATATCTGTTCTGGCATACCACTGGTCTACTATAGGACATTGATTATATTAGGAGTGTATATCTGTTCAGGCATACCACTGGTCTACTATAGGACATTGATTATATTAGGAGTGTATATCTGTTCAGGCATACCACTGGTCTACTATAGGACATTGATTATATTAGGAGTGTATATCTGTTCAGGCATACCACTGGTCTACTATAGGACATTGATTATATTAGGAGTGTATTTCTGTTCTGGCATACCACTGGTCTACTATAGGACATTGATTATATTAGGAGTGTATATCTGTTCAGGCATACCACTGGACTTTGCTTCAGACTGTGTGTTTGTTTCCATTCAGGCGTACCACGGCCACCACCATGCTATGGAGGTCCTGGTTCAGTCTCTGCTGGATCTAGACGTGAGGAACAGCCAGGGGCGCACCCCTCTGGACCTGGCTGCCTTTAAAGGCCATGTGGAGTGTGTTGACGTCCTCATCAACCAGGGAGCCTCCATCCTGGTTAAAGACTTCACCCTGAAGAGGACCCCCATCCACGCTGCAGGTACGCATAGGATATCACGTAAGACCTAGAGATTCTGTAATTCAAAAGTTTTCCTTACCAAGATGGACATTTGTTTGGTCATGTTGCTAGGACGCCAATGTCCACTCTAGGGATATTATATAGCATAGTGTGAAAATGCCCACTACACACTGATCTAAGGTCATGTTTTGTCATTATTGCTGAGGATCTGGGGAGGGTAAGCTGATCCTAGATCAGTGCACAGGGGGACTTCTATCCAGAGCCAGGTACACAGCTAGCAGGTGACAGGCTTCGAGGGCCTCAGCCCCAAAATGTTTTATTATCTGCTGTGTTAACATCATGAGGATGTCATCTACCAATACCACTGTTCTAGAAATCTGTCTGTTCATGTGAAGGTAATAGTCGTCCAGCAATCAGCTCATATCCTCTCTGTTTAGCCTCCTCTAGCTACCAACGGTCAATCATCTCACATTCTTATATCCTCTCTGTTTATCCTCCTCTAGCTACCAACGGTCAATCATCTCACATTCTTATATCCTCTCTGTTTAGCCTCCTCTAGCTACCAACGGTCATTCGGAGTGTTTGCGTTTGCTGATTGGAAATGCTGACCTCCAGAGTGCAGTGGACGTTCAAGACGGGAATGGACAGTAAGTCAATTGGGTTTTGGATACAATTCCTGAAATAAAGAGATTTTGACACTAGTTCTACGTCCCAAATGGCACCCTATGCCCTACTTGGTGCACTACTTTAAACCAGAACCCTATGGGCTCGGGTCAAAAGTAGTGTACCATATAGGGAATAGGTTGCCATTTGGGACTCAGCCTGGTTATTACCAGTTTGTAATATGACCTTGTTGTCTTGTGTATCAGAACCCCTCTGATGCTGTCAGTGCTGAGCGGACACACAGACTGTGTGTACTCACTACTCAACAAGGGAGCCAGCGTAGAAGCCAAAGACAAGTGGGGCAGAACAGCGCTACACAGAGGGGTGAGGAGGAGAGCTGGCTGTATACGCTCACACACAGAAAGAGACGGGGAGGCTCAAATATACATATTATCTTCAGAAAAGTAGTTGTCCATGGGTAGTGGTGTATTCATCCCTGTAGGGGGACCTGCCTCCAGACATCATTTGTAATAATTGATGATTCATTATTATATCATTGATTATTAGTTATTCAAATCCATTCTTGTCTCCCTGCCCTTCCTCCCAGGCGTTGACGGGTCATGAGGAGTGTGTGGAGGCCCTGCTGCAGCACAGCGCCAGCTTCCTGGTTCGGGACTGTAAGGGGCGGACCCCTGTCCACCTGGCGGCGGAATCCGGACACATCGGGGTGCTGGGGGGACTCCTACACGCCGCCCAGTCAGTGGAGACCCTCCCCGTCATCACAGACAACCAGGGCTACACGCCACTACACTGGGCCTGCTACAACGGTACGTACTGGACTAACGGAACACTAGATATTTTCTGATTTTCTCTCTTCAGCACCGTAAACATGTCCCTGAATTAGGCAGGCCATACAACTAGGGGTGTAACTATTCGATTTGTATCACGATTCGTGGTTGTCGATACGATTCAAGGACGATATTGGTTCATTTAGAACGATACGATCCGAAACGATTCAGTGACTTGAAATCGATTCAGTAACCTTTTAGCCAAAAATTCAACCAGTGTGACTGAAATAAATACCTGGATACTGGACAGTGCAGGTGAAGTTTCCTAGATTCCTGTTTCTTGTAAGGACCGCAATGGTGGCTTGATAATTTCTCGCTCGTCGGCTTCTCCTCTGTCGTCCGCCATGCTATGTTTTGTTGTCTTTGCGCCTTTGCGCTGCTGCTGGCGTGGGGCGATGACGTCACGGATAGGCAGACTGAATCGAGTAATGTTTAAAGCCTTTATCATTAAAAGTGCTAAGAAAAAACATCCATATAAAGTCTGACGTGCTTAAATCCAATGGGTTATTTCCTAGTATCGATACAATCGATTTATTACATTTTAAAACGATGTTAGAGTGATATATGTTGTCCAAAAGGCCAACTCACCGAGCACAGATCGATGTAGTTGGATCATAGGAATATAAATCGATACATCGATGTAGTAGATGGATCGTTACACCCCTACATACAACGGTACGTACTGACTAACTGGACTGTAGCTCTGTTCTCTCCTCCATGAAGTGTACACTCATTCACTCCCTCTTGTGGCTTGAAAAGCATTCGATTGGTGTGGACGGAGCCATGTGGGGGAATGAACAAGACTACAACAGAATTAGGGGTTATGACTCTCAGTGGAGGACCTTACACTGAAACAGGACTTTGTCATAGCATATGTCACCGAGGGCAACTCGTTCAGCCCCCTCCACTGTGCTGTGATCAATGACAACGAGGGGGCTGCAGAGATGCTGATTGACACTCTGGGGCCGGCCATTGTCAACGCCACTGACACCAAGAACCGGTAACTACAGCACATGACAAAGTCCTTTTCTTCTGGAGAATAATGTTGTCTTGGGAATAAAATGACCTCTGGGGTTGGATGAGGGATTGTAGATTACTTTTAATACATCTATTAGTGATTTTATATTTCTATGGTATAAACAGGGTTAATTGAACAAACTTGTTTATAACAGTCCTACATGATATCGGTGAAATAAGTTTCCTCTCTCTCCAGGACCCCCCTGCATGCGGCGGCTTTCACGGACCACGTGGAGTGTCTTCAGCTGCTGCTAGGCCACAACGCCCAGGTCAACTCCCCCGATGCCTCCGGGAAGACCTCCCTCATGATGGCTGCTGAGAACGGACAAACCAACGCTGTCGGTACGCAGCCCCCTCTCCTCCGCTTTGCCTCGCCCAGCCGGCTTAAGTTCAACATGTCTGTTTTACATTTTAATAAGTCGCTTCATTTCCTAATTGAGTTTCTTTATGTTTCTCTGTCTGTGTCAGAGCTGTTGGTGAGCAGTGCCAAAGCAGAGCTCACCCTGCAGGATGCAGTCAAGAACACTGCTCTTCATCTGGCCTGCAGTAAGGTGAGCATCCCCACATGAAGATGACGTTCATCTGAACAGTTGGCTCTCTCTGGTTGAAATTTTGGTCTGACATGTTTGACTCTGGTTTTTAAAGGGGCATGAAACCAGTGCTTTGTTGATATTGGAGAAGATTACAGACAGGAACCTCATCAACTCGACTAACGCAGCCTTACAGACGTACGTATGGTTCAGCTGTATTAATTGGGCCAGAAGAATTAGAAGAAGTGCACTATATAGGGAATAGTCTGGCATTTGGGAGGTATCCTCATTTGCTGCTGGCTAATCTGACGGTACTTTCTCCTCAGGCCGTTACACGTTGCAGCCAGAAATGGTCTGACGGTGGTGGTTCAGGAGCTACTAGTGAAGGGTGCTAGCGTGCTCGCAGTCGATGAGAATGGTAAGATCCATAACGCTAACACCGTTTTCTTCTGTACTTCTCTTCTCAATGTGTCCACAATTGTTTCTCTCTAGTCCACTGCTTGGTTATTGTCTTAACTTTGTATCTCCTAGCCTGCTGTTATTTCATGTTTTTCACCAAAAGTGTTATAGTAAACGGTGATGCTCCTGAAGTGACCCTCTGCTGTTCTGTTTGAACCCCTCAGGTTACACGCCTGCCTTGGCCTGCGCCCCCAACAAAGACGTGGCGGACTGCCTGGCGCTGATCCTGGCCACCATGATGCCCGTGTCCCCCTGCAACCCGGCGCCCAGCCTGTCCTTCAGTGCCATTAACCACTACACCACCAGCCCCTCCAAGAGTGTGACCTTCGACAGCCTGCCCGTGCTGCGCAGCGAGCACAGCTCCTACTGCAGCTTCAACAACATCGGCCACCGCGACCACGATGGAGGCTTCTACAAGGATGAGGAACTCAACGACTCAGACTCAGAGACATACTGAGGGGGGGGGTGGTCGCTGCCCAGGAGGGGAGCCAAGGGCAGGCGGATGGACAGTGAAGTGGGGCAGAGGCCACAAACAAATCCACACATACACACCGTGTCTTAAATCACCATAGCCAGCTTTGGGAGGGCACGAGCCGAGACAGTCCGCACAGGAGCCTTAAGAGTCCTGCAGATGGAGAGAGAGAAATGGAGGGAGGGAGGGAGGGAGAGGGGGAGGCACAACAGGCTGGCTGGCCACACTCATCCTCTCGTACCACCAGGTGTCCTTCCAGCAGATACTGGACTTCAGAGGAACTGCTGCTGCTATACCCCACCTTTACCTTTACCCACAAAGGTCCTAAACGGTAGAAACTGTCCAGCCAACAGACAGACGGACACCTTATGACGGCAATAACCTGTAGTCCAAGGGGATAGTAGCACTTCACTGAGTGAAAAACAGACATGGACCAAAAGATGTGGAAGAAGCCTTTTCAAAACCTGTTTTGACAGTAGAAATGGGATTGAGCGTTTTGGGCTGAGAAAAAACATAAGGAGTGATGTTTCATTTAAGTTTTATGAGAGTGATGGTCATGTTTATCCGCACACGAAGACAGTCAGAACGCACCTAGCCTCTTGTCTGTAATCCATGTGGGAGGAGGGGAAATCATTTATTTTTTATGAACAAACATTTTAATAACATCATTCATGTCTTAAGCTCCTGACCCTCTGTGGGAACCAAAAAATCGTAGTATTTGCTCTCATGAGTAATTTCAAAGAATTTCCATCCCCAATGGCACCCTATTCCCTTTATAGTACACTACTTAAGACCAGGGCCCATAGGGTTCTGGTCAAAAGTAGTGTATTCTATAAAGAATAGGGTGCCATTTAGGACGTAAAGTTTTGCATTTGTATGACAGGACTATTTACATTTGTGTTATTAAACCTACCTGTCCTTTGCGCTCTAGAAAATATTTTAGAAAGAATACATGAATGAATAATTTACTTTCTTGTGATATTTATGTCATCATTTTGTGCCTTCTTTAGTTACTGGGGGGAGGTTAGGAGAGTAGGGGCAGCTGTATGAGCGAAAACAATGATGCACACTAAGTACTACAACGTTTGTGAAAAGCACTGATACTATTCCGAGGCATACGAGGGGGAAAACATGCCTCCCTTGGAGAGGAGAAACACTGTAAACCAATGGTAGGACAGCAGCATTTAGATTTTCTTCTGTTGAAAAAAAAAAAATCTATATTATTTGTCTTGGTCTTATAAGCAATGTATTTTGACAGGTTTTGCTTGCTTAACTTCTTCAAAAAAATGAAACCACTCAATCATTTTATGTGATTGCTTGTTCAAACCCCCGTTTTTGTATCTTTTTGAAAATCATTTTAACTGGAAATATGTACAATACATATGCTATGTTCGTCAAATCAGGAACAGGAGGTTCACAGTTTTTTTCGTGTCCTTTTTTTTTTATTTAAAAGGATGAAACTAGCATGTACATATGAAATAGTGACTGAATTCGAAACTCCCATGAATTCTTTCAGTATCTGAAGATTGCTGTATATTTTATGAGTAATAAAATAAAGAAATGAGTTATCTGTTGTATGTGACAACTGCAGTATCAATTTCTAGGTGACAGTGGTGCTAATCCCAAAAGAAAGGCTACATACAACAAGGAACAAGAAGTCTATTGGCAAAGTGATGAATATTGCATGTACCTTGGCCTAACGGTGTGGGTTATGTATTTTATTTTTCATGGCGTCCTCAACATTACAGTTTTAAGGGCAACAATAGCCTACATTTGTTTACAACTCGCAGGATTTCCATACATGAGCTTTCAACAACACAGAGTGTTGCATCAGCACGAGATCGAAAGTGCGTCCAATCTGTACAGGTCATTGTTACGTCATCACTGATAAACGTTGAAACTGATGAAAAACCGCTGGAGCAGTTCAGTCTAATCCTCCCTAGTGCTGGAGGATTGCGTTAGTTTTCGCTCTGGATGCGCGTTCATTTTGGCAAGGAAATGTGCTGATTTTGCAAGGAGATGGAGAATAAAGAGTTCAAGGTAGGCATGTTATTTATTTTTAAATCTTCAATTATATGAATTACTGTGGATTAAATATTGTTTAACAAATGAAATAGTGTGCTATTCATGCTGTAATATCAAACTAGAAAGTCTATGGCCGGGGAGTCATGAGAGTTGGCTAAAGGTACAGTAGGGTCAAATGGGGGTCAAAGGTTATGACAGCACCTTCATAAATTCGTCCAAAATGGCACCCTATTCCCTATGTAGGCTAGTGTACTACTTTTGACCAGGAGCCATAGAAGGGTTGGCTGACGTCACGAAAATGATGCTCGCGCATCGATGGCCGGAAGTCGTGTATCTTGTTATGATTCTGAACCTCAGCTAACAACAAGCTGCCATGTGGGGAATCGTAGCTCTGTGGCATGTTTCAGCTTGTTGTATGGTGTTATTGATACCATGTCTTGTTTTGAGGTGTTTTGACTGATATCATGTCTATGCAATGACTCAAATTCGCTACCTAGCTAACCAACAACAACTGTAACAATGTATTTGAGACGAGTTCATTGTTCAAATGTATTTATGTTTGCATTAAACATTTAGAGACTAAATATAGTTTACATGTTGTCAACAGTCTAAGTCAAACCCTGTCTATTTTGCCCCATAGTTGCATGCCAGTTTTGTTGCTTAACAACCAACCCCTCTATAGAGTCCCACAGTGGAGGTGTGATAATACCCATAAAACCTAGCGGTCAAACAGGGACATGGTTCCAATCGTTTTTCCACCATTTATTTTTCCCATAGGCGATTTTAGAAACACATAAAATAAGGGCTGTATTTCGTGTAGGCTTACCCTGGCGTGACATTTTTGTAACTATGTAAATCTCTCTCGGACAAGTTGACTTTTATCAGTATATTTACATTTTACATTTATATCATTTAGCAGACGCTCTTATCCAGAGCGACTTACAATGGTGCATTCAACAATTGGTGCATTCAACTTATGATAGCCAGTGGGACAACCACTTATTTTTCTTCTTTTTTTTTTATGGGGGGGAGGGGGGGGTAGAAGGATTACTTCATACTATTCCAGGTATTCCTTAAAGAGGTAGGGTTTCAAGTGTCTCCGGAAGGTGGTCAGTGACTCCGCTGTCCTGGCGTCGTGGGGGAGCTTGTTCCACCATTGGGGTGCCAGAGCCTGAAGGTAAGGAGGTGCCGTTCCCCTCACAGCTCCGTAGGCAAGCACCATGGTCTTGTAGTAGATGCGAGCCTCAACTGAGCGGGGTGACATGAGAGAACTTGGGAAGGTCGAACACCAGACGGGCTGCGGCGTTCTGGATAAGTTGTAGGGGTTTAATGGCACAGGCAGGGAGCCCAGCCAACAGCGAGTTGCAGTAATCAAGACGGGAGATGACATGTGCCTGGATTAGGAACTGTGCCGCTTTCTGTGTAAGGTAGGGTCGTACTCTGCAAATGTTGTAGAGCATGAACCTGCAGGATCGGGTCACCGTTTTGATGTTAGCAGAGAATGACAGGGTGTTGTCCAGGGTCACGCCAAGGCTCTTTGCACTCTGGGAGGAGGACACAATGGAGTTGTCAACCGTGATGGCGAGATCATGGAACGGGCAGTCCTTCCCAGGGATGAAGAGCAGCTCCGTCTTGCAGAGGTTCAGCTTGAGGTGGTGATCCGACATCCACACTGATATGTCTGCCAGACATGCAGAGATGCGATTCGCCACCTGGTTATCAGAAGGGGGAAAGGAGAAAATTAATTGTGTGTCGTCTGCGTAGCAATGATAGGAGAGACCATGTGAGGATATGACAGAGCCAAGTAACTTGGTGTATAGAGAGAATAGGAGAGGGCCTAGAACTGAGCCCTGGGGGACACCAGTGGTGAGAGCACATGGTGCGGAGACAGATTCTCGCCACGCTACCTGGTAGGAGCGACCTGTCAGGTAGGACGCAATCCAAGAGTGAGCAGCGCCGGAGATGCCCAACTCGGAGAGGGTGGAGAGGAGGATCTGATGGTTTACAGTATCAAAGGCAGCGGATAGGTCTAGAAGGATAAGAGCAGAGGAGAGAGAGTTAGCTTTAGCAGTGCGGAGAGCCTCCATGACACAGAGAAGAGCAGTCTCAGTTGAATGACCCGTCTTGAAACCTGACTGGTTTGGATCAAGAAGGTCATTCTGAGAGTGATAGCAGGAGAGTTGGCTAGAGACGGCACGCTCAAGAGATTTGGAGAGAAAAGAAAGAAGGGATACTTACTTGTCTGTAATTGTTGACATTGGAGGGATCGAGTGTAGGTTTTTTGAGGAGGGGTGCAACTCTCGCTCTCTTGAAGACGGAAGGGACATGGCCAGCGGTCAAGGATGAGTTGATGAGCGAGGTGAGGTGAGGTGAGGTAAGGGAGAAGGTCTCCGGAAATGGTCTGGAGAAGAGAGGAGGGGATAGGGTCAAGCGGGCAGGTTGTTGGGCGGCCGGCCGTCACAAGTCGCAAGATTTCATCTGGAGAGAGAGGGGAGAAAAAAGTCAAAGCATAGGGTAGGGCAGTGTGAGCAGGACCAGCGGTGTCATTTCACTTAATAAATGAGGATCGGATGTCGTCAACCTTCTTTTCAAAATGGTTGACGAAGTCATCCACAGAGAGGGAGGAGGGTGGGGGAGGAGGATTCAGCAGGGAGGAGAATGTGGCAAAGAGCTTCCTAGGGTTAGAGGCATAGGCTTGAAATTTAGAGTGGTAGAAAGTGGCTTTAGCAGCGGAAACAGAGGAAGAGAATGTAGAGAGGAGGGAGTGAAAAGATGACAGGTCCGCAGGGAGTCTAGTTTTCCTCCATTTCCGCTCGGCTGCCCGGAGCCCTCTTCTGTGAGCTCGCAATGAGTCGTCAAGCCACGGAGCAGGAGGGGAGGACCGAGCCGGCCGGGAGGATAGGGGACATAGAGAGTCAAAAGATGCAGAAAGGGAGGAGAGGAGGGTTGAGGAGGCAGAATCAGGAGATCGGAGGGAGAATGATTTAGCAGAGGGAAGAGATGATAGGATGGAAGAGGAGAGAGTAGCGGGAGAGAGAGAGCGAAGGTTGTGATGGCACATTACCATCTGAGTAGGGGCAGAGTGAGTAGTGTTGGAGGAGAGCGAGAGAGAAAAGGATACAAAGTAGTGGTCGGAGACTTGGAGGGGAGTTGCAGTGAGATTAGTAGAAGAACAGCATCTAGTAAAGATGAGGTCAAGCGTATTGCCTGCCTTGTGAGTAGGGGGGGACGGTGAGAGGGTGAGGTCAAAAGAGGAAAGGAGTGGAAAGAAGGAGGCAGAGAGAAATGAGTCAAAGGCAGAGACGTAGGGAGGTTAAAGTCACCCAGAACTGTGAGGGGTGAGCCATCCTCAGGAAAGGAACTTATCAAGGCGTCAAGCTCATTGATTAACTCTCCAAGGGAACCTGGAGGGCGATAAATGACAAGGATGTTAAGCTTGAATGGGCTAGTGATGTGACAGCATGGAATTCAAATGAGGAGATAGACAGATGGGTCAGGGGAAAAAGAGAGAATGTCCACTTTGGAGAGATGAGGATTCCTGTGCCACCGCCGCGCCGACCAGATGCTCTCGGGGTATGCGAGAACACATGGTTAGACGAGGAAAGAGCAGTAGGAGTAGCAGTGTTTTCTGTGGTAATCCATGTTTCCATCAGCGCCAAGAAGTCGAGGGACTGGAGGGTAGCATAGGCTGAGATTAACTCTGCCTTGTTGGCTGCAGAACGGCAGTTCCAGAGGCTGCCAGACCACTAGGTTTTATGGGTATTATGACTCATACTGTGGGACTCTATAGGGCTCCAGCCAAAAGAAGTGCACTATATTGGAACTAGGGTGCTATTTCGGACACAAGCATAGATATGATGCATTATTATGTGACCATAGAAATAGAATCACTAGAAAGGATAGAGCCTCTGACCTTGGCAATTTGACTGGTAAACTGAACTGCACACCTGATATGATGTTCTGGTGATTCTATTTCTCTGAATATGATGCATTATGATGTGACAATGAGAGTTGGGTTAATGGTGCTCTCAAGGCAACTGGGAACTCGAAAAAAATAACTAGGTCAAATCATGACGTCCGTGATCTTCAGGTCGGAAAGTCGGAGCTCTAGAAAGATGCCAGAATTTCCGACTTGGAATTCCTTTTTACATTTTGTGGTGGTAATTTTATCCCCTTTTTCTCCCCAATTTTTCGTGATATCCAATTGGTAGTTACGATCTTGTTACGATCTTGTCTCATCGCTGCAACTCCCCAGCGGGCTCGGGAGAGGTGAAGGTTGAGTCAGGCGTCCTCCAAAACATGACCTGCCAAGCCGCGCTGCTTCCGACTTGGAATTCCGAGTTGGATGACTGTTCAAAACGATTTTTCCCAGTCGGAGCTTGTTTTTTTTTCCTATTTCCCAGTTGTCTTGAACGCACTGAAGTCGGAAGTCAGAGATTTCCCAGTTGTTTTGAACACGGCAAAAGGCGACACAGTAGGTGACATCTAAACATGACTTTGTGCTGTCTTTCAGAGGTCAGAGGTCAATGGGAATGACCTCACCCTCATAGACCTGGATGACCCCATCAATGAAGCTGATGTTATGAAGGAAGTCAGGTAAGTGATTTACACTAATGACACATTTGTGACTGGTTACAGGATCACATAGGCCTACAGATACAGATTCAGTAGTAGGTCAAAGGTCACCGCCTATGGAGAGGTAGGCCCAGAGCCATGTATTTAGAGAGTTGGGACATTGAGATATAAACTCAGCAAAAAAAGAAACGTCCTCTCACTGTCAACTGCGTTTATTTTCAGCAAACTTAACGTGTAAATAACGCATCTCCCGAGTGGCGCAGTGTTCTAAGGCACTGCATCGCAGTGCTAGCTGTGCCACTAGAGATCCTGGTTCGAATCCAGGCTCTGTCGTAGCCGGCCCCGACCGGGAGACCCATGGGGCGGCGCACAATTGGCACAGCGTCGTCCAGGGTAGGGGAGGGAATGGCCGGCAGGGATGTAGCTCAGTTGGTAGAGCATGGCGTTTGCAACGCCAGGGTTGTGGGTTCGATTCCCACGGGGGGGCAGTATGAAAAAAAAATATATATATATATAAAAAAAGAATAAAAATAAAATAAACAAATGAAAGAATGTATGCACTCACTAACTGTAAGTCGCTCTGTAGCTCAACTGGTAGAGCACGGCGCTTTGTAACGCCAAGGTAGTGGGTTCGATCCCCGGGACCACCCATACACAAAAATGTATGCACGCATGACTGTAAGTCGCTTTGGATAAAAGCGTCTGCTAAATGGCATATTATATTATTATTATTATTATAAGAGCGTCTGCTAAATGACTAAAATGTAAAAATGTAATGTAAATATTTGTATGAACATAACAAGATTCAACAACTGAGACATAAACTGAACAAGTTCCACAGACGTGTGACCAACAGAACAAAGGGGGGGGTCAAAATCTAAAGTAACAGTATCTGGTGTGGCCACCAGCTGCATTAAGTACTGCAGTGCATCTCCTCCTCATGGACTGCACCAGATTTGCCAGTTCTTGCTGTGAGATGTTACCCCCTCGTCCACCAAGGCACCTGCAAGTTCCCAGACATTTCTGGGGGGAATGGCTAAATCCTAGCCCTCACCCTCCGATCCAACAGATCCAGGCTCTTCGTGGCAGAACACTGACATTCCTGTCTTGCAGGAAATCACGCACAGAACGAGCAGTATGGCTGGTGGCATTGTCATGCTGGAGGGTCATGTCAGGATGAGCCTGCAGGAAGGGTACCACATGAGGGAGGAGGATGTCTTCCCTGTAACGCACAGCGTTGAGATTTCCTGCAATGACAACAAGCGTAGTCCGATGATGCTGTGACACACCGCCCAAGACCATGACGGACCATCCACCTCCAAATCGATCCCGCTCCAGAGTACAGGCCTTGGTGTATCGCTCATTCCTTCGACGATAAACACGAATCCGACCATCACCCCTGGTGAGACAAAACCGCGACTCGTCAGTGAAGAGCACTTTTTTGCCAGTCCTGTCTGGTCCAGCGACGGTGTGTTTGTGCCCATAGGCGACGTTGTTGCCGGTGATGTCTGGTGAGGACTTGCCTTACAACAGGCCTACAAGCCCTCAGTCCAGCCTCTCTCAGCCTATTACGGACAGTCTGAGCACTGATGGAGGGATTGTGCGTTCCTGGTGTAACTCGGGCAGTTGTTGTTGCCATCCTGTACCTGTCCCGCAGGATGTTCCGATCCTGTGCAGATGTTGTTACACGTGGTCTGCCACTGCGAGGATGATCAGCTGTCCGTCCTGTCTCCCTGTAGCTCTGTCTTAGGCGTCTCACAGTACGGACATTGCAATTTATTGCCCTGGCCACATCTGCAGTCCTCATGCCTCCTTGCAGCATGCCTAAGGCACGTTCACGCAGATGAGCAGGGACCCTGGGCATTTTTCTTTTGGTGTTTTTCAGAGTCAGTAGAAAGGCCTCTTTAGGGTCCTACGTTTTCATAACTACCGTCTGTAAGCTGTTAGTGTCTTAATGACCGTTGCACAGGTGCATGTTCATTAATTGTTTATGGTTCATTGAACAACATTTTACATTTTAGTCATTTAGCAGACACTCTTATCCAGAGCGACTTACAGTTAGTGAGTGCATACATTTTCATACTGGCCCCCCGTGGGAAACAAACCCACAACCCTGGCGTTGCAAGCGCCATGCTCTACCAACTGAGCTACAGGGGACTAGCATGGGAAACAGTGTTTAAACCCTTTACAATGAAGATCTGTGAAGATATTTGGATTTTTACGAATTATCTTTGAAAGATCCTGAAAAAGGGACGTTTTCTTTTTTTGCTGAGTTTATGTATACATTACATGACACAGTAGATATCCATATGACAGCTTGCTCCCCATGGGCAATGTTGACATTTTAAACAATGCTATGTAACTGAACATCTATAATTAGAATGTACTTATAATGAAAGGATAAATGAAAGGCTCCAAGGCGCTAACATGGAGTCCTTTTAAAAGTTGGCAGAATTCTCTAAATATTTGGCTCTGGATAGGCCGAGTCATCTCAAGAGTATTGGAGCCATATAATTTGAGTGATTCTATTCTAATTCTAGAATGATTCATTCTAATTCTGTGATTCTAATTCTATAATTACACATCCTCACACTCACATTATAGCAGTGACCTAAGAGAGATTCCTTTTCTCTATCTAGATCCCATGAAGATCACAGAGAGGCTGAGAGACTGACCAAGTTGGACGAGGCTGTTCTAGACACAGATACCCCAACTCAGTCACAGGAGGTTGAAGAAGAGAGTGAGTTGGACGAGGCTGTTGCCATCCCATCTCAGTCGCAGGAGGTTGAAGGAGAGAGTGAGTTGGACGAGGCTGTTGCCATCCCATCTGAGTCGCAGGACGATGAAGGAGATAGTGAGTTGGACGAGGCTGTTGCCATCCCATCTCAGTCGCAGGAGGTTGAAGGAGAGAGTGAGTTGGACGAGGCTGTTGCCATCCCATCTCAGTCGCAGGAGGTTAAAGGAGAGAGTGAGTTGGACGAGGCTGTTGCCATCCCATCTCAGTCGCAGGAGGTTGAAGGAGAGAGTGAGTTGGACGAGGCTGTTGCCATCCCATCTCAGTCGCAGGAGGTTGAAGGAGAGAGTGAGTTGGACGAGGCTGTTGCCATCCCATCTCGGTCGCAGGAGGTTGAAGGAGAGAGTGAGTTGGACGAGGCTGTTGCCATCCCATCTCAGTCGCAGGAGGTTGAAGGAGAGAGTGATTTGGACGAGGCTGTTGCCATCCCATCTCAGTCGCAGGAGGTTGAAGGAGAGAGTGAGTTGGACGAGGCTGTTGCCATCCCATCTCAGTCGCAGGAGGTTGAAGGAGAGAGTGAGTTGGACGAGGCTGTTGCCATCCCATCTCAGTCGCAGGAGGTTGAAGGACAGAGTGATTTGGACGAGGCTGTTGCCATCCCATCTCAGTCACAGGAGGTTGAAGGAGAGAGTGAGTTGGACGAGGCTGTTGCCATCCCATCTCAGTCACAGGAGGTATGATGTATTTTTCTATTACATGGATGACATTTCATTGAGATATTTTGTGTTTTAATGACGCAAAATTGAATTCCAGCCTAACTCTGCTTTCTGTTGTCGCCATCAGGCTGCAGTGGTGACCTTCACTACCGTGACCCATAAGGATGAAACTTCCCAGACCAGCCTCACCCTCAGCAGGGGAAAGAGAAGCTACCCAGACCTACACACCTTTGTGCAGGACATGAAGGACGAGTAAGTTGCTCTTTGGCTTCCCCATGCATCCCCTAGATATGTTCCCTATCTCAATTGCATACTCCTCGTGTCCTCTCTTCTCAAAACCCATTGGATGAGAAAGCCAGAGGTCCCGCCCTTCTGACCTTCTCATCCAATGGGTTTTGAGAAGGAGGTGAGGAGATTGAGAGTCTCCCATAGTCTCGGGCCAATACAAAGGACTCAACGGACCAAATAACCAATCAGGGATGTCTGGGTGTGGCCTAGTTCCATAGAGGTCCATCCTTAACGTAGTCTAAGATAATAGAGGTAATGTCCATCCATAACGTAATCTAAGATAATAGAGGTAATGTCCATCCATAACGTAATCTAAAATAATAGAGGAAATGTCCATCCATAACGTAATCTAAAATAATAGAGGTAATGTCCATCCATAACGTAATCTAAAATAATAGAGGTCATGTCCATCCATAACGTAGTCTAAGATAATAGAGGTAATGTCATGTAGTTCATTGTGTACTTGCATTTATTTACTTTTCAGCCATTGGAATCTGCTGAGTGAGAATATGCGTGCCGGGGTGAGTTATAGTCACCTCTAAAGTAGTTAATGTTGGTAAAATGGACCAAACATTCATTTGTGGAAATCCTGCAGGACCTTTAATCCTGAACCACTGCTTTAATTGACTAGCTTGAGTAAATGGTTCTACGTTTTATATCAGTGCAGCCCCTTTAACAAACTAACTCTGGATGGTCTTTTAACATTGCAGATGAGCAGACATGAGTTTAGTGCCAAGTGCATGGATATTGTAGCATGGGTGATGGAGTCTACATCCACTGTGGTTGTTCCCGCCCTTGACCTCACCATGCAGATAGAGCTCTCTGATTCGCCAAGCTCTTCTGGATCAGGAAGTAATGAGGCAGGAGAGGTGACCTCTCTTGGCCGCAGCGTCAGATTCAGCTGTAGTGGAGGACCCAGCAGGTGCACCAGCGCCAGAACCGCCTGCAGCACACGCACTCCCACGCCTTTCCCCTCCTCTCACAGGTACCTAGCCCTATCCCCTCCTCTCACAGGTACCTAGCCCTATCCTCTCCTCTCACAGGTACCTAGCCCTATCCCCTCCTCTCACAGGTACCTAGCCCTATCCTCTCCTCTCACAGGTACCTAGCCCTATCCCCTCCTCTCACAGGTACCTAGCCCTATCCCCTCCTCTCACAGGTACCTAGCCCTATCCTCTCCTCTCACAGGTACCTAGCCCTATCCCCTCCTCTCACAGGTACCTAGCCCTATCCCCTCCTCTCACAGATACCTAGCTCTATCCCCTCCTCTTTTTGCAGGTCTTTCCTGTTATAGGTACAAATATCCATTCCAGATCCACTTAGTGAGAAATACTACTTAGATACTACACAACCACTCTAAAAAGTTTACTCTAAATGTTAATGTTTGGACTGAGTGTGGTTTGAGATGGTTCACAATGCTTCCTTTGAATAACAATAACAAGGTTGAGTTTGTGTCCCAAATTCTTGGATCATATTTTTTTATTTTGTTACCATGTATTATTAATTTCTATTGTGCATTCTGCAGGTGTTTGACCTCTTTGCTGAGTGAGGACAATGAGCGATATGTCTCCTCACCTGAGGGTGGCGATAGAGAGATGAGACACAGACCACACTCAGCACCACTGAGATCTGTGTTTGGCATCTCTGAGGACTCTGTCTTCGACATGGTCCAGAGCGGCCAGTCGCAGGGTGACATCGTACCGCCGCCCAAACGGAGTAGACAGGAGAAATACAGACCTAGCAAAATGTCAACGGACGGCAAGTTTATGATGGGTATTGTCGAGTTGGTTATAAACCTTCTCAACTCCAGATGGGCTGAGCTAATGCGAAGTGTCAGTCAGGGAACTCTAGTTCTGCTGACTGGAAGTATCTCAGCAAGTCAACAGTTTGCCCAAGAGATGCTAAGCATGGCGACTTCTAAGATGTATTCCCATGCCATAGAGCATATTGCGCTCGGCCACAAGTCTCCCCTTGAGTTAGAGAGGGAGCTTGAGGCCATCTTGGGTCCTCTGGCTGGACAGGTCATAGTCATCATCATAGATAGCATCATCAAGGCTAAAACCAACGGAGGAAATGAGGGGAGAGCGACCAGCCCCTTGACCTATTTTCTAACTGCCATTTCGGCAGAAATACAAAGCCTAGTGGTTCACAGATCGGCTAGCAGACCATCCACCAGACTGTCCAACAACGACCCACTGCTGAACATTTCCAAGTCGAAGGTCTTAAGATCAGTTCTGCTCAAAATGGCAGAGCTCTTTGGCCAAGGTCCAAGTGAAACCTGTCTAGTTCCACTAGTCCAGAGTCAGTCCAACAACTCCATTTGCGACTGGACTGTGAATGCAGGCACCATTCATCCAAGTACATTTCTGTCCGACAACAGAATGATAGAAGTGTCATCCGATGTTGTGGATCTTGTACTTGAGGTTTTTTGGATAACAGGATTTTTGGATAACAGGAACCCGTCAAGGCCACAGAGTGCCTGCTCCCACAACTCAGCTAGTGGAGCAATAGATATGAGAGCTCTTGCTGGGGACTTGGTCAGACAGGTGTCTGTCAAACTCAGCCCGTTTGTCTCTGAGAGTCAACTCTCCACCATGTCCATGACAGATCTGTCATCATCTTTTTCTGACTCCACCTTGAAGCAGTTGTGTTCTCGCTCTGTTGTTGCTCTGGTAACTGCCTGTCAAGCAATCAAAACAGAGCTCGAGAACCAGA
The DNA here is from genome assembly GCF_964263955.1 of Coregonus lavaretus. NCBI lineage: Eukaryota > Metazoa > Chordata > Actinopteri > Salmoniformes > Salmonidae > Coregonus > Coregonus lavaretus. The sequence goes on along the minus strand of NW_028166972.1, from coordinate 69,019 downwards.
GACCTACCAACCTGGCAGCCAGAGACCTACTATCGTCTCTGGTAGAGACCATTGAGGACATGGATATCTCTGACATCCTCCGGGGCCCGTCGGCCATTTTGGAGGTGGCTGCTGTGATAAAGCACCCAGAGATGTCCACCTCGACAATATACAGATCTCTGCTTCTCGACTCATCTCTCGCCTCCTCTAAGATGGTCACTGAGAGCATTATCTTCAACAACCCATGCCCATCAGAGGAGAATGTGAGTATTCAGAAGGAGCTCCCTGCTGATAAAGTTGACATCCTCCATGGTCAACCAGTGGAGGAGTATATTGTCAAAGCTGAGCAATGCATCACTCAGGTCATTCAGGATGCAGCTGTGACATATACTGCTGCGCTGGATAAAACCGACACTTGTGGGAAACTGTCGGAAATCCTATCTGTCCATGTTTCCTCAGAGAATATTGAGGAGGCATCCTCTGATCTCTTTGGTGGAATTATTTCCGACCTGCTTGAGGTATATGAGGTCAATAAGGCCTCCAAGCGTACGAAATCAGGTCGCAAAATGTTCTGGGTGGAAGTGAGTTCAGGTTCCCAGAAGATTTATACCAAAACCCTGGACAAACTAAGGAAGCTGTTCACCTCCCACCATCTCACTGAGGGAAAAAATACTCCTGTGCAAATCGAGCTTTCTGCAACTGGACTACTTGTAACTGAGGCCACTGTGCAGGAATCTCCTGTAACTGAGGCCACTTTGGCAGTGTCTCCTGTACAGAAGACAGACAGTAAGACCCCTTCTAAGTCCTCAGCCTCAGCCTACCAGCTCACCCTCGACACCTGCACTAAAGGGGTAATCAAACAGGTGATCTCGGTGCTGAGGGTGGACACTTCAAAGGAAAACTGCTCCGCTTCCGTTGGGGAGAGCACGTCAAATTCATCCTTCGACTTCAACCAGAAGTTGGACTCGATAATTTCGAAATTGGAGGACCTCACCATTTCGAGTGATGTGACGTCAGCCGAGATTGCCACACTCACGCGATCTCTTAGTGCAGCCAACAGAACCTCTAACATTTCTATCCAGAGCTTTCACAGTGCTGAGTTCCGAGCTAAGGCCAAACACATTGTGAATGAGACCATTCTCAGAGCTGCTAGCAAAGCCAGCCATTCTTTGCTACAGAGCATGCCTAGCACCACCTTCTCACACCATGCGGTTTCTACAGCCGAAGATATAGTAAATATTATCATGCAAGACCTTGAAAGTGTATCCCAGTACACTGTGGACGACGCAGACTCCTTCCCACTAGGAGAGAAAAAGCTGGAGTTCCAGCTCAAACCCAGAGTTGTCTTTGACAACTTATTGGATGCTGCTCAAACCATGTACCACAGAGTAAAGGATAGACTGAACATCTTTTTCTCTTTTCCACCAGTGTCAGTCACCACAGCCAAATATGTGCTGGACTCCACCCCTGTGGAGACACTCAGACGTTCTAAGTCCGCTGACACTGCTCTTGTTGAGGACAGGAGCCGCCCTCCGTCTGTGAGAAGTGAGAAGCCTTTGTCAAAAGTCTGTTTGGCTAAAAGGTCTAAAACCCTTCTGTCTTCGAGTGGCTCTTCAACAGACCACCATGTAATTGACACATGCAGTGAGGATGTCACTCTGCCCACCAGGAGTATGTCAGTTGTGAGCAACAACAGTTTGAAGAGAGCCTCTCCTCTCCACGGCAGTGGATTGAGTGAAAGTTGCAAACCTCTTGTGGCTCTAAAAGACGTAACAGTGGCAGTCAGCCAAGAAGGCTTTAGCAAAACTGCAAAGAAGACGCTCAGCTTGATCCTAAATGTGATCAAGTGTAGAGTGGCCAACTCTGAGAGTTCATCTGTTGGGCAGATTGCAAGTGAGGAGTGTCTGATAGCCACTAACATGTTAGACTCTGTACTGGAGAGCCTTGACCAGTTGCCTGACATGAGCGCTGCCGATGAGATCACAAGGACAGAATCCCATACCTCTATCGCAATGGACGAGACAGGTTCACGGTCAATGCTTGTGAGCCAACAAGAAATAAACATATCTGACACCAATATCATAGTGAAAACTATAATGGACACATTGAAGACGGACGACCCAGAGATGACTTCAGCAGAAGAACATCTGGATAGGCTCCTGTCAGTTGAAGCCCTTCAAGGTGCATCTGGCAACCTGATCGCAAAGGTCCATGGTCTCATTCAGGAGATAACCATAAACCGTCAGCTTCAATCCATGGTTGGCCACAGAAGCCTCTCTCAACCAGCGCTGCCTAAACCAGCCCTGAGGAAGCTGTCAAAGGACGATGCCTCAGAGCTCATTTACAACTTTGCCCAGACTTCTGTTAGGAGACTCCTGGGGCAGTGTATGGGAAGGCCTATGACACCATCAGCTGAAATGGTTTTGGATCAGGTCATCAAGTTGATGACAGACGTGGTGATGGACAGCCTGACTTATGTGTCCAAGTCTACAATGGAGGATGGTAAGTGAAAGTACCTCTTTTCATCTGCATAGGACTTAATTGTAACATGATGCTCAATACATTGCGTTTTATGATGTAAAATTCACTGGTTGTGTCCAAAATGGCACCTTCTTCCATATTTAGTGCACTACTTTTGACCAGACCCTATGGGTCCTGGTCAAAAGTAGTGCACTATAAAGTGAAGAGAATGCCATTTGGGATGCAGTGACTGACTTCAATGGCTGCGTCCTCTTCTCCCAGTTATTGTACACAGGTCGGTCACACTAGCGTGCTCTTCTCACTCAGACACCAGCAATGCCACAAGTGACATCACTCATGGTGTTGTAGCTGACCTTAATGCTACTGAGGAATTCCCTGCCAGGAGCCTTAGCCCGGCTGATGTAAAGGCTGACGGCATGGCCCGCCTTCCCTCTGCCAGAGGGGAAGAGACTAAGAAGAACAGGAAGTGGCGTTTCCTACCGAAAATGCATAAGTTTCCAAAGATCATGATTAAGGTAGGGTGCTCTGTGTTTTGAGATTACCTCTGTAAGGCAGGGCTGAATTTTACCCTACAGATTCACTACACCCCTATTGTCTCTCAGCATTAGAACAATACTGTTGTCATTGTCTTTAGGAGGTTGAGTGAGGACGCTGTAATGCAATCCTAATACACATGGGAGAGAGTCAATGGCTATGTCCCAAATGGCACCCTATTCCCTATATAGTGCACTACTTTTTACCAGCGCTCTATGGGCCCTTTTCAAAAGTAGTGCCTTACGTAGCGAATAGGGTGCATTTTGGGATGCACACTCTGTATTTTACACAGGCTCAGTTGTCCTGATGTGTTTTGTCAACAGCTGTTCAAGACAAAAGGGGAACCGAAGAGCCACCCTAAACAGGATGCACTGCCTACCAAACGTCTCAGAGAGACTCATATTTCACAGGGTAAGTGATAAGCATCGATAATGTCATATTGATGTATCACCCTATGACAAGCTTGTTAAAACAGTGACAACAGATACAGGCAGACCGACGGACAGACATGCAGACAGACAAGCAGGCAGACAGACAGACAGGCAGGCAGGCAGGCAGGCAGACGGACAGGCAGACAGACAGACAGACAGACAGACAGACAGACAGACAGACAGACAGACAGACAGACAGACAGACAGACAGACAGACAGACAGACAGACAGACAGACAGACAGACAGACAGACAGACAGACAGACAGACAGACAGACAGACAGACAGACAGACAGACAGACAGGCAGACGGACAGGCAGGCGGACGGACAGGCAGGCAGACAGGCAGACAGACAGACAGGCAGACAGACGGACAGGCAGACGGACGGGCAGGCAGACAGACAGACGGACAGGCAGGCAGACGGACAGGCAGGCAGGCAGACGGACAGACACAAACACACACATTCATTTTCTGATTATGAAATGTTCTTATGACAGATGCTGAGTGTGAGGTTCCAGAGGTTCCATCCACTTCCCCTCCCAAGGAGGACCTGACAACCACACCGGCCCCTGCTCCCCAGGAGTCCCAGTCCCGTAAACACCCACTCATAGTCAGGGTGTTACACGCTCTCTCCAGAGCCATCTCCAAACCATTCAGAGGAGCTTCTGGGAAGAAGAATTAGCCAAATGCCTGATTTTATTAATATTATATTTTAATCAGAGCCTTTATTTAATAAAACATTACTGCATTGATTTCTGTCTATAGTAGTCTTCATGTATGTGCAAGATAACGGTAAAGTACTTCAAACCACATAGTCAAAAGTATTCATAGTGAAGTACCGTTTATGATTATTGATTGTGGAAATACACATAATACAGAAAAGTTGTTGTCACATACAAAGACAGACATAAAGGAGAACTCCGTAGACCAGTCACATTCTCAAGCCATAACTAAATCCATGAATGGATCTCCTATAAGATGACAGGAGAACATTTGTAACACTTTCTATGAATCCAGGCTCTGTCGCAGCCGGCCGCGACCGGGAGACTCATGGGCGACGCACAATTGGCCCAGCGTCGTCCAGGGTAGGGGAGGGAATGGCCGGCAGGGATGTAGCTCAGTTGATAGAGCATGGCGTTTGCAAGCAAAACCTCAAGACTTCCTTAGTATTTGATTTTGTGCACCAGCTGTTGTTTACAAATATACACAGACCGCCACCCCTTGTCTTACCGGAGTCAGCCGCTCTTTCCTGCCGATGTAGCGTATATCCCGTCAGCTGTATGTTGTCCATGTCGTCGTTCAGCCACGACTTGGTGAAACATAAGATATTACAGTTTTTAATGTCCCGTTGGTAGGATAACCGTAATCGTAGGTCTTCTAATTTATTTTCAAATGATTGAACATTGGCTAATAGGATTGATTGAAGAGGCAGTTTACTTGCTCGCCGTCGGATTCTTACAAGGCACCCTGACCTACGTCCACGATATCTCCGTCTCTTTCTCCTGCGAATGACGGGGATTTGGTCCTTGTCGGGTGTCTGTAGGATATCCTTCGCGTCCGACTCGTTGAAGAAAAAATCTTCGTCCAATATGAGGTGAGTAATCGCTATCCTGATATCCAGAAGCTCTTTCTGGTTATAAGAGACGATGACAGAAACATTATGTACAGAATAAATTACAAATAACGCGAAAAAACACACATTATAGTACAATTGGTTAGAGGGCTGTAAAACGGCAGCCATCTTCTCCGGCGCCATCTCCCCAGATGCCTTTAAACAGCTTGGAAAATCACCCCCACAGCATGATGCTGCCACCCCCGTGCTTCACGGTTGGGAGGGTGATCTTCGACTTGCAAGCAACCCCCTTTTTCCTCCAAACATAACAATGGTCATTATGGCCAAACAGTTCTATTTTTGTTTCATCAGACCAGAGGACATTTCTCCAAAAAGTACGATCTTTGTCCCCATATGCAGTTGCAAACCGTAGTCTGGCTTTTCTATGGCGGTTTTGGAGCAGTGGCTTCTTCCTTGCTGATTGACCTTTCAGTACCTTTTGTACCTGTTTCCTCCAGCATCTTCACAAGGTCCTTTACTGTTGTTCTGGGATTTATTTGCATTTTTCGCACCAAAGTACGTTCATCTCTAGGAGACAGAACGCGTCTCCTTCCTGAGCGGTATGACGGCTGCGTGGTCCCATGGTGTTTATACTTACGTACTATTGTTTGTACAGATGAACGTGGTACCTTCAGATGTTTGGAAATTGCTCCCAAGGATGAACCATACTTGTGTACGTCTACACATTTTTTTTTTGAGGTCTTGGCTGATTTCTTTTGATTTTCCCATGATGTCAAGCAAAGTGGCACAGAGTTTGAAGGTAGGCCTGGAAATATATCCACAGGTACACCTCCAATTGACTCAAACAATGTCAATTAGCCTATCAGAAGCGTCTAGCCATTTTCTGGAATTTTCCAAGCTGTTTAAAGGCACAATCAACTTAGTGTATGTAAACTTCTGACCAACTGGAATTGTGATACAGTGAATTATAAGTGAAATAATCAGTCTGTAAACAATTGTTGGAAAAATTACTTGTGTCATGCACAAATTAGATGTCCTAACCGACTTGCCAAAACTATAGTTTGTTAACATGAAATTTGTGGAGTTGTTGAAAAACGAGTTTTAATGACTCCAACCTAAGTGTATGTCAACTTCCGACTTCAACTGTATGTCTCCTTTACTATGTGACTAGCTCTCAGCACGTCTCAGATATCACTGGGGTAATAGAATAGGACTACACTACAAAAAGACTGAAAAGGAAATTGAAAGTGATGTCAGACAGATGACAGGAGGGATATTGTAAAGACATCAGCTCTGGGATACAAAGTCTCATCTTCTCAGAACTGGAGTCATAATATTTCACTTTACTGCTGAGGGTGCAGAGTGTTAAACACACACGCACGCACGCACGCACGCACGCACGCACGCACGCACGGACGGACGGACGGACGGACGGACGGACGGACGGACGGACGGACGGGCGGGCGGGCGGGCGGGCGGGCTTGCGGGCGGGCGGGCGGGCGGGCGGGCGGGCGGGCGGACGGACGGACGGGCGGGCGGGCGGGCGGGCGGGCGGGCGGGCGGACGGACCACCAGTCAGAGACCACTACGATGACACAACAAATGATGACCACCAATCAGAGACCTCTATGATGACACACCAAATGATGACCACCAATCAGAGACCTCTATGATGACACACCAAATGATGACCACCAATCAGAGACCTCTATGATGACACACCAACTGATGACCACCAATCAGAGACCTCTAAAATGACACACCAAATGATGACCACCAATCACAGACCACTATGATGACACACCAAATGATGACCACCAATCAGAGACCACTATGATGACACACCAAATGATGACCACCAGTCAGAGACCACTATGATGACACACCAAATGATGACCACCAATCAGAGACCACTATGATGACACACCAAATGATGACCACCAATCAGAGACCACTATGATGACACACCAAATGATGACCACCAATCAGAGACCACTATGATGACACACCAAATGATGACCACCAATCAGAGACCACTATGATGACACACCAAATGATGACCACCAATCAGAGACCACTATGATGACACACCAAATGATGACCACCAATCAGAGACCACTATGATGACACACCAAATGATGACCACCAATCAGAGACCACTATGATGACACACCAAATGCGTTTGATGGATCCTTTTTGTGTTCTTCTAATGCCTCTTAAGGGGACAGTAATCAAAATGTAACTGAAAGTAATCAGATTACATTACTGAGTTTGGGTAATCCAAAAGTTACGTTACTGATTACAATTTTGGACAGGCAACAAGTAACTGACATCATCTTCTGCACATCTATCACTCCAGTGTTAATACTAAATTGTAATTATTTTGCACTATGGCCTATTTATTGCCTTACCTCCATAACTTACTACATTTGCACACACTGTATATAGATTTTCTATTGTGTTATTGACTGTACATTTTGTTTATCCCATATGTAACTCTGTGTTGTTGTTGTTTTTATCGCACTGCTTTGCTTTATCTTGGCCAGGTCGCAGTTGTAAATGAGAACTTGTTCTCAACTGGCTTACCTGGTTAAATAAAGGTGAAATAAAACAAAAAAAAACTGTAACACACACTATATTACAAACAAACACGATGAAACACTGCCACCTAGTGCTCATTAAACAGTTTAGCGGTATGAACAGACGCACTCTTGAACCATTCTATTGTCTGGTATGGACTTTAATCTATGGATTAATCTAAAATCCAAAATCAATGTGTAATCTATGGATAAAGATCAAGTTTGAGTAAGATAGTATCTCTCTCTCTCTCTCTCTCTCTCTCTCTCTCTCTCTCTCTCTCTCTCTCTCTCTCTCTCTCTCTCTCTCTCTCTCTCTCTCTCTCTCTCTCTCACTCTCTCTCTCTCCAGTCTATCTCTCTCCAGTCTATCTCTCTCCAGTCTCTAGAGAGAGAGAGAGAGAGAGAGAGAGACTGGAGAGATAGAGACTGGAGAGAGAGACAGAGAGAGAGAGAGAGAAAAAGAGAGAGAGAGAGAGAGAGAGAGAGAGAGATGGCGAGAGAGAGAGAAAGAGAGAGAGAGAAAGAGAGAGAGAGATGGCGATTGAGAGAGAGAGAGAGAGAGAGAGAGAGAGAGAGAGAGAGAGAGAGAGAGAGAGAGAGAGAGAGAGAGAGAGAGAGAGAGAGAGAGAGAGAGAGAGAGAGAGAGAGAGAGGAGAGAGGGAGAGGGAGAGGGAGAGAGAGAGAGATGGCTAGAGAGAGAGAGAGAGAGAGATACTATTCAAAAAATTTCAAATAGAGCAGCAGCTAATGAAAAAATGAGTTTTTAGAGTGAAGTACATCGGAAAAAAAACCAAAAGAAAACTGCAAGACTGAATAAGAGACAAAACAAGCAACAAACAAAGAAGAAAGGCTTTTGAAAAAGTAACTATTTTTCATAAAACTGTACAGTTATCTTAGCTAGCTGAATTGTTTACCAGTTGCTAAGCAGTTGCTAGGGACTCTCCTGGAAGAAGCTAGCTAGCTAACAAAGAATATCTCGTTAACTGAAGAAAAGAAAGACAAAATAAGACAAAATAAGGACAGAAGACAAATGACATCAAAGTAAAACAGTCCTCTAAAAGACACAAGAGAGAATAATACAAGAAACAACGCTTCTATTGCAACATTGTGTGAAATTGTTTACCCACCAGACATCCAGACGGAGAAAGCTAAGAAAAGTTTCAAAGGTTTGATGATGGAACAGAACCATGAATGCCTGTTTGCAGATCTTACCAGTTGCAAAACAAGAGCAAATGTAATATTTAATACCAAACAAGGGCACATATGAAAAAGGGTTATTTGCAACAATTTCCCTTTCTCAAAAAAGAGAGGCATCAGCCAAGGATGTCAGATCAGCATTTTTGAAGAAGCTGACAAGAGCAACACGTATTAAACAGTAAACTTATATAATAATGGAACTGTATTGATACAAGGCAATGATTCAAGCCTCCAGGATTTTGAGAATATGTTTGCTACCCTAAAAGCAGAAGCTAAACTCATCTCAGAAACTGAGGAAAAAGTCAATGAGGGAGATGGAGAAAAGCAGGCCCCAACGGTCTCTGTGACACAGCAAGAAGCCCTCAGTGTCCCTCTACCTACCTCACCTGCAGCAGACAAAGCCAAGGACATGCCTACGACACCAAGAACACCTGCTATGCAATGTTTCCACAACACCCTCTCTCTAATTGAAGCAGAGGTCATATAATTCAAAGAGAGGGAGGAGGACACTGTCCAGAAACTAAAAGAAGAGATGAAACAGTTCAATCAGACAAATGATGACCTCAGAGACCATCTGAGCACAACAAGAAAGGAGCTAGAACAAAGAGAGAGGTACATTGAGACCCTCAACCAGCAGCTAGTCAATATGTCCTCTGCATCTAGAGAACATGTCCACCAGCCTGGTACAACACAAGCAGAACCTGAGACCAGCATGGCCTCCACCACACAGCCTGATGACACTGCACCCGCCTACCAGTCTGCTCCAGTCCAGATCAGCCAACCAGCATCCCACTCTGCTCTAGCCCAGGTCAGCCTACCTGCTTCCCAGTCTGCTCCAGCACAGTGTGCTCCAACCCAGGTCAGCCAACCAGCAAACCAGTCTGCTCCAACCCAGGTCAGCCAACCAGCCACCCAGTCTGCTCCAGCCCAGGTCAGCCAACCAGCCTCCCAGTCTGCTCCAGCCCAGGTCAGAATACCAGTCTCCCAGTCTGCTCCAGCCCAGGTCAGAATACCAGTCTCCCAGTCTGCTCCACCCAGACAGTCACCCACAACTGCAATCATTATTGATTCAAATGGGAAGTTCTTAGTCCAGGAAAGATTATTCCCTAGACACCAGGTGTATAAGTTCTGGTGTCCTACAACTGAGAGTGCAATGCAGCTACTCAGTCAGACCAGGATTGACACCCCCGACAACGTCATCATCCACACTTCCCAGGAAAGTTGATCGAAAAAATAAATCAACAGATCACTGTGGACTGTGCCTCACTGCTCAACGTCAGAACGGCTCACCACCCCACTCTGACATGTGAACATTTATACGATAATGTACATCTTGATCAGGACAGTATCAGAACCTTTGCCAAGGACCTAAAGGATGCAACACTTGGCAGGGACCCACACACCCATCACCTCAGCAACAGAGCCCCCCCCCCTCCCCCCCCCCCCCCCTCCCCCCGCCCCACCTTCTGAAACAACAGTACCCCCACCATCCCCAAGAGAGAATAGCCAGACACGGCTTATTACAGCACAGCTCTACAAGACCAGGCCCAACACAGCACAGATTTACCAGACCAGACCCGCCTCAGGACAGCACGACCAGACCCGTCCCATCACAACACAGCTCTACTAGACCTGGCCCATCACAACACAGCTCTACTAGACCCGGCCCATCACAACACAGCTCTACTAGACCTGGCCCATCACAACACAGCTCTACTAGACCTGGCCCATCACAACACAGCTCTACTAGACCCGGCCCATCACAACACAGCTCTACTAGACCTGGCCCATCACAACACAGCACTGCCCACTACTCCAGGGTCGGGCAGAACACTGTCCTTCAGAGAAGTACACCACATGATGCAGTCCACACCATGTATCATTCAGATCATCAGCCTACATATGCTGAGGTAACCTCTGGCAAAAGACACCTAGAACTATCAGAGATTGGAGAGGTGCGCCAACTACTGCATCTAATATGCATACTACTGGGATAAACAGACCCTTTCATTCACACGCACGCACACACGCACACACACAGACACAGGGTTGCAGATTGCTTTGTACTTATTTTTTGGGCCATTCTTATTAATTTGTTTACAACTATCCTTTATTTTAATGCCACTGGTATTTTAATAATAGTGATGTGTAATGGTGTGTGTGTGTGTATGTGTATATGTATTTTATTTATTTATTTATTTCACCTTTATTTAACCAGGTAAACCAGTTGAGAACAAGTTCTCATTTACAACTGCGACCTGGCCGTATGTATGTATATATGTGTATGTGTATATATGTATGTATATATATATGTGTATGTGTATATGTATGTATGTACAGTGGGGGAAAAAAGTATTTAGTCAGCCACCAATTGTGCAAGTTCTCCCACTTAAAAAGATGAGAGAGGCCTGTAATTTTCATCATAGGTACACGTCAACTATGACAGACAAAATGAGAAAAAAAATCCAGAAAATCACATTGTAGTTAATTAATGAATTAAATTAATGAATTTATTTGCAAATTATGGTGGAAAATAAGTATTTGGTCAATAACAAAAGTTTCTCAATACTTTGTTATATACCCTTTGTTGGCAATGACACAGGTCAAACGTTTTCTGTAAGTCTTCACAAGGTTTTCACACACTGTTGCTGGTATTTTGGCCCATTCCTCCATGCAGATCTCCTCTAGAGCAGTGATGTTTTGGGGCTGTCGCTGGGCAACACGGACTTTCAACTCCCTCCAAAGATTTTCTATGGGGTTGAGATCTGGAGAGTGGCTAGGCCACTCCAGGACCTTGAAATGCTTCTTACGAAGCCACTCCTTCGTTGCCCGGGCGGTGTGTTTGGGATCATTGTCATGCTGAAAGACCCAGCCACGTTTCATCTTCAATGCCCTTGCTGATGGAAGGAGGTTTTCACTCAAAATCTCACGATACATGGCCCCATTCATTCTTTCCTTTACACTGATCAGTCGTCCTGGTCCCTTTGCAGAAAAACAGCCCCAAAGCATGATGTTTCCACCCCCATGCTTCACAGTAGGTATGGTGTTCTTTGGATGCAACTCAGCATTCTTTGTCCTCCAAACACGACGAGTTGAGTTTTTACCAAAAAGTTATATTTTGGTTTCATCTGACCATATGACATTCTCCCAATCCTCTTCTGGATCATCCAAATGCACTCTAGCAAACTTCAGATGGGCCTGGATATGTACTGGCTTAAGCAGGGGGACACATCTCGCACTGCAGGATTTGAGTCCCTGGCGGCGTAGTGTGTTACTGATGGTAGGCTTTGTTACTTTGGTCCCAGCTCTCTGCAGGTCATTCACTAGGTCCCCCCGTGTGGTTCTGGGATTTTTGCTCACCGTTCTTGTGATCATTTTGACCCCACGGGGTGAGATCTTGCGTGGAGCCCCATATCGAGGGAGATTATCAGTGGTCTTGTATGTCTTCCATTTCCTAATAATTGCTCCCACAGTTGATTTCTTCAAACCAAGCTGCTTACCTATTGCAGATTCAGTCTTCCCAGCCTGGTGCAGGTCTACAATTTTGTTTCTGGTGTCCTTTGACAGCTCTTTGGTCTTGGCCATAGTGGAGTTTGGAGTGTGACTGTTTGAGGTTGTGGACAGGTGTCTTTTATACTGATAACAAGTTCAAACAGGTTCCATTAATACAGGTAACGAGTGGAGGACAGAGGAGCCTTAGTTAGTTAATCATTAGTCTAACAGTTGTTTTTCATTTTATTGTTTTCATTTATTTTATTTCTCACATTAAACAGACATTTGAGAAGGATTTGAGAAGCGAATTGCTTGCAGTTGTACCTATGACACACAGACACACTAAAGCTGTACAGTGTAGTTAGAAAAGTCAGTTTACATTATTTGCAGATGTGTTCCCTTTTATTTACAAATCGAAAAATGTAACATTTGAAATGAATGTGACAGAACAGTTAAGCCAAGAGTTCCTGTGGGAGTCTTCTCCTTCAGTCTTTTTGCCTCCTATGCCTCGTTTCCCATTAGATGGGATTTTCCCAATGCCAACTTCACCTGAGACAGCCACTATCCAGTGTCATGTGTTGCTGAATTACAGATCTCGCTATCCCAATGTCGCTGCTGTCCATGGTGCTGAAATATCCAATCTCGGCTATTTGCATACATAGGACCATCCACACTTGACACCACACACACAAGTTAATGCTTTTTCTCTCACACACTTTTGAACATTGCACAACCTGCAACAAGACACTGAAACAACACTTAATTTCAAGTTTGTTTTTTTCTGAATAAGATGAAATCAATGTGTGGAAGGAGATTGGACAATGTATAGGCATTCCCTATAGCTGTTTTTGACTGGAGCATGATCCGATTGCTTTGTTTGAGCCAGAATGGAAATTTGGTCTGAGAAACGACGCCCATTTTAGCATGACTATTTCAGACAAAATTAACTTTATGTTATATGTAAAAATATAAATAAGGCAATGTTTATATGTCACGCCCTGGCTCTGGGGACTATGTTATGTTGAGCCAGGGTGTGTAAGTCTATGTTTGTATATCTATGTTGGCCTGAGTGACTCCCAATCAGAGGCAACGAGTGTCAGCTGGTTGTCTCTGACTGGGAGCCATATTTAACTATCGGTCTTTTCACTTTGTGTTGTGGTTTCTTGTTCCGTTAAGGTTTGTTCGTGTTGTAACCTTAGACGTCACGCATCGTTGGTTATTGTTTTGATCGTGTTGATCAGTTAATAAATATATATTATGTTCACCTTCAACGCTGCGCATTGGTCCTCTCTCGTAGACGAGCGTGACATTATATGACCCCCTTTCAAACAGTCACTTATTTATCACTTTCTTGCAGATATACAGTGCATTCAGAAAGTATTCATACCCCTTAACTTATTCCACATGTTGCTTTCTTACAGCCTGAATTCAAAATGGATTCAATTATAACATTTTCTCTCACGCAGCTACACACAATACCCCATAATGACAAATTGAAAACACGCTTTTGAAATTTTTGCAAATGTATTGGAAATTACATACAGAAATATCTCATTTACATAAGTATTCCCACCCCTGAGTCGATTAAAGCTGTGTCTTACTTGATAAATCTCCAAGAGCTTTGCACAACTGGATTGTAAAATATATGCATTATACAATATATAGACAGACATTTTTTTTTTGCCATAGGTTTTCAAGCCGAATTAAGTCAAAACTGTAACTAAGCCACTCAGAAACATTCAATGTCGTCTTGGTAAGCAACTCCAGTGAATATTTGGCCTTGTGTTTTAGGTTATTGTCCTGCTGAAGAGGGAATTTGTCTCCCAGTGTCTGTTGGAAAGCAGACTGAACCAGGTTTTCCTCTAGGAATCTGCCTGTACTTAGCTCTATGCCGTTTATTTTTATCCTAAAAAAGTATCTAGTCCTTGCCAATGACATGCATACCCATAACATGATGCAGCCACCACCATGCTTGGAAATATGAAGAGTGGTACTCAGTGATGTGTTGTGTTGGATTTGCCCCAAACATTAGGCTTTGTATTCAGGGCATTAAGTTCATTTCTTTGCCACATTATTTGCAGTTTTACTTTAGTGCCTTATTGCAAACACAATGCATGTACAGGTTTCCTTCTTTTACATTTACATTTTAGTCATTTAGCAGACGCTCTTATCCAGAGCGACTTACAGTTAGTGAGTGCATACTCTGTCAATTAGGTTAGTATTGTGGAGTAACTACAATGTTGATGATTCATCCTCAGTTTTCTCCTATCAAAGCATTAAACTTTCTAACTGTTTTAAAGTCACAATTGGCCTCATGGTGAAATCCCTGAGCGTTTTCCTTCCTCTCTGGCAGCTGAGTTAGGATGGACACCTGTATTTTTGTGGTGACTGGGTGTATTGATACACCATCCAAAGCATAATTAATAACTTCACCATGCTCAAAGGAATATTCAATGTCTGCTTTATTTGTACCCATCTACCAAAAGGTGCCCTTCTTTGCGAGGCATTGGAAAACCTCCCTGGTCTTCATGGTTGAATCTATGTTTGAAATTCACTGCTCGACTGAGGGACCTAATAGATCATTGCATGTGTGGGGTACAGAGATTATGTATTCGTTCAAAAATCACTATTATTGCACACATAGTGAGTACATCTAACTGATTATGTGACTTGTTAAGCACATTTTTACTCCTGAGCTTATTTACACTTGCCATAACAAAGGGGTTGAAAACGAATTGATTAGATTACTAGATACTAGACTCTGTCAATATGTTTTTGGAAGTGGCTCTGCATTTCTTGCATACATATCATATTTATGTAAGGATTATGATGACTTTCTAAAAGGACAAAGCTGTTTATGTGTGTTCCCTTGTCTCCACTGTCACCACATCCCTCGATGCGTGCAAACAGAGCATCTATATCAGGGATGGGCAACTCCAGTCCTCGGGACCTGATTGGTGTTACACTTTTTCCCCAGCCCCAGCTAACACGTTTGACTCTAATAATCAAGTGCTCATGGGTTTCAGTTTAGAATGCAATAAGTTTAATCATCTGTGTTTGCTAGGGATGGGGAAAAAGTGTGACACCCCTCCGACCCCCAAGGACTGGAATTGTCCATCCCTGATCTATATGGTACAACCAGTACCAGACCTTAATGAATGTGTCTGTTTTGAATATTCACGGAGACAGAATGATGTGGTTGATAGCAGAGACGTCATGCCCAAAGGGGGCACAGGGTCACTTGCCCCCTCAGATTTGTGATGTTTAAATTTGTCTTGTTATATTTTCTCTGTCATACTACTAACCATGAAGTTGGCTTTAGCTAGCCCAGATAGGATCCCAATCTCCCAACCTAATAACTACACTGAACAAAAATATAAACGCAACATGTAAAGTGTTGGTCCCATGTTTCATGAGCTGAAATAAAAATCCCAGAAATGTTCCATTTGCACAAAAAGCTTATTTCTCTCAAATTGTGTACACACATTTGTTTACATCCCTGTAAGCAAGCATTTCTCCTTTGCCAAGATAATCCATCCACCTGACAAATATGGCATATCAAGAAGCTGATTAAACAGCATGATAATTACACAGGTGCACCTTGTGCTGAGGACAATAAAATGCCACTCTAAAATGTGCAGTTTTGTCACACAACACAATGCACAGATGTTTCAAGTTTTGAGGCAGCGTGCAATTGGCTTACAGACTGCAGGAATGTCCACCAGAGCTGTTGCCAGATACGTTTATGTTAATTTCTCAACCATAAGCCAAGGCGGCTTTAGAGAATTTGGCAGTACTTCTAACTGGCCTCACGACTTCAGACCACTTGTAAAGCAGCGTATGGGCGAGCTGTTGGCTGATGTCAACGTTGTGAATGCTCCATGGTGGCAGTGGGGTTATGGTATGGGCAGGCATAAGCTACGGACAATGAACACAATTGCATTTTATCGATGACAATTTGAATGCACAGAGATACCGTGGGATAGTGTACGTGCACAAAGTGAGTTTGTAACATGTATATCATTCTTGCTTGTTGTTCTTTATAGTTACTACCATTGCCTATTGTAAGTTGCCTCTCTGTGTTTTACTGTGTTGTGTAATACTCCGCAGGTAGCATTATGCCATTAATACAGCCCTTCCTTTGTTAATAGCGTTGTTGCTCTACTTGTGCTATCAGTTATTGTGCATATTCATTACCCCTGTTATCTGTCCATTACAGGACCACTATCATTCCACTACCTTTCCATGTCCATTTCATCCGTGTGTGTCAATAAAGTATCCTTGGATGTAACTCTGAGGTTGCCTTATTCCCCTCTTACCGAGGGAGGTGAAAGCGCAACCTGGTCTCAGAACATTTCAAGGCAAAGGGTGGCTACTTTGAAGAATCTCAAATCTGAAATATATTTTGATATGTGTAACACGTTTTTGGTTACTACATGATGCCATATGTGTTATTTAATAGTTTTGAAGACTTCACTATTATTCTACAATGTAGAAAATACACAAGACACAGAGGAGGAGAAACTATCCAACACCCTGGGAGAGAGAACGAGTGACCTCAGTCGAACTCATAGCCAGAAAGATGGGTTAGATACAGGAGAGGAGGAGGTTACCCCGAATGCCATCACCCCTGCTCCTGTGATCAGGCCAACGGGCAGGCGGAGCGAGAGGTCATAGTGATAGTGATTCACACCCAGAGAGAGACAGACAACCCATACAACCTCTTGGCTGAGATTAACCACACAGAGGTAGAGGTAGAGGGCCTTCAGGGCAAGCCAGTCAGTCTGCCTGCTCTGATCCTCAAGTCAATTGTATTTAAATTCATATTCATTAAAGATTTTTAGTCAAGACTTGAAAAGTGCCATTTATTTCAAATGATAATTATTCAGTGTCTGCAACCCTCAAGAACCAGGGTGAGTCTGGGTCCCCCTTTAACTGGGCAAACACAACTTGCATATCGTCATAGACTAGGCGGAAACGTTCATCTTTTAACTTTGCTTAAATAAAACAATGCATTTTTCATAGTGAGCAAGAGTTTTCTATGATGATTAAAGTTTTTTGGTCGCGCCCTCCACTTTTTTGTCAAATAATACATCTAAAAAAAATGTAATAAGTTAATTATTAAAAGCATTAAAATTGGGATTGGGATGTTTCCCACTTATTTATACAACCTACTCCACAAAGTTTAGAGAAATGTTCTGAAATTAATTAAGAATTAAACAGAAGAAAATCAGAATTGAAGGCAACTATAATGCAAAGAATTTAATGGTCTATGGTTCAATCCTGTTTCTGGTCTAATGAATAATTAATATTGTTCCTCCTCTTCCTTGTGGCAAGCGCAGCAGCACACTGCCCTCCAAAGCCTGCAAAAAAAACGCCGGACTGCCCCTTTCCTCGCCCTGCATGGAACATCCAGGGTCACCTCCTTGGTGACGTGTGGGGTGACGTCCAGGGTGACCACAGCAACATCCTCTGGAAAGGGACAAAAGTGGGGCAGAATGTAAATAAATGCAAACCGTAGGTTCTAAACACTGGCCAGTTGAATGGGATCTTTTATTTCAGCTCATGAAACATGGGACCAACACTTTACATGTTATCATGATGAACGGCACCTGTCAGAGTGCTTTCTATAAGTCTTACTCACCTGCTTGGATGTCAGATGGCAGAGTGGCGTAGACGGCCACCATGAGAGGCTTTTCTTCAGGTGTGACGTCCGCAACCTCCAAGAGTGAAGAAGCAGGGTATTTATCTGTGTTAGGGGTGAGGTCCAAAACCTCCAGCTGAGAACAAGCCGGATCTGCCTCTGTGTTAGGGGTGATGTCCACAACCTTCAGGTGGGTAGAAGCCGGGTCTGCCTCTGTGTAAGGGGTGATGTCCACAACTTCCAAGTGGGACGAGACGGGTTCTGCCTCTGTGTTAGGTGTGACGAACACAATCTCCAAGTGGGAAGAGACGGGTTCTGCCTCTTTGTTAGGGGTGATTTCCACAACCTCCAGGTGAGAAGTAGCCGGGTCTACCTCTGTATTAGGGGTGATGTCCACAACCTTACGGTGGGAAGAAGCCGGGTCTGCCTCTATGTTAGGGGTGATTTCCACAACTTCCAGCTGGGAATAAGCCGGGTCTGCCTCTGTGTTAAAGGTTATGTCCACAACAACTAGGTGGAAAGAAGCCGGGTCTGCCTCTGTGTTAGGGGTGATGTCCACAAGCTCCAGGTGGGAAGAAGCAGGATCTGCCTCTGTGTTTGGGGTGATGTCCACAACCTCTAGGTGGGAAGAAGCCAGGTCTGCATCTGTGTTAGGGGTGATGTCCACAAACTCCAGGTGGGAAGAAGCAGGATCTGCCTCTTTGTTTGGGGTGATGTCCACAAGCTCCAGGTGGGAAGATGCCGGGTCTGCCTCTGTGTTAGGGGTGATGTCCACAACCTCCTGATAGGAAGAAGCCGGGTCTAACTCTGTGTTAGGGGTGATGTCCACAAACTCCAGGTGGGAAGAAGCAGGATCTGCCTCTTTGTTTGGGGTGATGTCCACAAGCTCCAGGTGGGAAGATGCCGGGTCTGCATCTGTGTTAGGGGTGATGTCCACAAACTCCAGGTGGGAAGAAGCAGGATCTGCCTCTTTGTTTGGGGTGATGTCCACAAGCTCCAGGTGGGAAGATGCCGGGTCTGCCTCTGTGTTAGGGGTGGTTTCCACAACCTCCTGATAGGAAGAAGCCGGGTCTAACTCTGTGTTAGGGGTGAGGACCACAAACTTCAGGTGGGTAGAAGCCTTCTTAGCCTCTGTGTTAGGGGTGATGTCCACAAGCTCCAAGTGGAAAGCAGCCAGGTCTGCCTCTGTGTTAGGGATGATTTCCATAACCTCCTGGTGGGAAGAAGATGGGTCTGCCTCTGTGTTAGGGGTGATGTCCACAAGCTCCTGGTGGGAAGAAGCCAGGTGTGCCTCTTTGTTAGGAGTGATGTCCACAACCTCCAGTTGGGAAGAAGCAAGGTGTGCCTCTTTGTTAGGGGTGATGTCCACAACCTCCAGGTGAGAAGAAGCCGGGTCTGCCTCTGTGTTTGAGGTGATGTCCACAACCTCCAGGTGGGAAGATGCTGGGTCTGCCTCTGAGTTATGGGAGATGTCAACAAGCTCCAGGTGGGAAGAAGCCGGGTCTGTCTCTGTGTTAGGGGTGGTTTCCACAACCTCCTGATAGGAAGAAGCCGGGTCTAACTCTGTGTTAGGGGTGATGTCCACAAGCTCCAGGTGGGAAGAAGCCAGGTGTGCCTCTTTGTTAGGGGTGATGTCCACAACCTCCAGCTGAGAAGAAGCCGGGTCTGCCTCTGTGTTAGGGGTGATGTCCACAACCAATGGGTGGGAAGAAGCTGGGTCTGCCTCTGTGTTATGGGGGATTTCCACAACCTCCAGGTGGGAAGAATCCTGGTCTGCATCTGTGTTTGGGGTGACAATTAAAATCCTGATTGGCTTTACTACTACAAGGCACCAGGATGTCATGACAAAAGGCATATGTCAGAGTGTTCTCTATGAGTGCTACTCACCTGCTTGGATGTCAGCTGGTAGTGTGGCGGAGACGGCCACCACTAGGACAGGGGGAACTGGCAGGGTGTCTGCAGTAGGCTGGAAGTAGCTTTTCACCTCGTCCGCCACAAAGGCACAGACAGAGCTCATAAAAAAAGGGGTTGTGAGGTCATCCAGGGAGAAGGACTGGCTGATTCTCCCAAGGATCGACCTCACAGAGTCAAAAGTAGCAGCCCGGGAGAAAGGGGTGTGAGGAGAAGAGGCCTTCAACATGCTGGAGAGCTTCTCCCCTACGGCCACCACCATACTCACAGCCATCCCGCTTAGGAGGATGGGGTGATCTGAATGGCCTTCCTCTGGCTGAAGCCACAGGGCCAGGAGGATCCTGGGCACCAGCTCCACCACCACCTGGGATGGGCTGAGCAGGTTGCTACAGGGCTTATTGGACAGCTTGTCCTGAATGCTCCTCACAGCTCTCTCCATGATGATGTGGACCTTGGGGTCGCTGAAATCAACAAAAAGCAGCAGAGAAAGCTAAACAATGTGCAATGTTCACACAGAGAACACTGCCCTAGTTTTTTTCTGCATAGCTCCAGATGTGTAGATGAATGGAGCAAGCCGTATGCGGGGCAGTACATGGAACTCACATGTCAGCGCCAGCTGGAGAGGTGGGGTGCATAGAGCGGCGGAGCTTGCAGACAGCCTTGTGCTCCATGTCAATCATTTTTAGGCAGGTGTTTACTTCCCAGGTCTGCCGTAGGAAACAGGAAGTCCCATTAGTGTAATTTCACAACAGATATATTCTGCTGTACTAACTAGTTGTTGAAAGGCTAGAAAAGAGCTCACTGACTGATAGTCTAAGTCTCTAACTCTCATTCTCTTACCAGCCGAGCGAGTTCGTTCCCCTCCTCCAGGGTTTCCTTCCACACCCTTCAAATAAAACACAAAGCATTTCAACTTTCCTGGCTTCCTATTTATCTGTTGTTTATTTTACCCACACCTCCTGGAGTGCTGCTGGTGACAGAGAATGGCAGTGAAGGTGAGAGCTGACGTGGTACTCACCTCTCCCTAAGGGATTTTTTGCCCTGAGACACCAGCCAGTCGCTCATGTGCTCCATGGTGACATGGGGCGAGACCTGGCCTCGACTCTGGAGCAGCAGATAGTGGACCATGAGCTTCTTCTGCAAGATGAGGTAAGGTGTGAGACCGTGCCACTAAAGACCATATAATGTGCTTTCAGAAGGGCCTCTCGTAACATTTCACAACTGCTCATGTCTCACAATTTGCAAGTGATATTAAGAACTCTTATGACCATCTTCTCTAAACTGTCTTGAAATAAAACTCTTGTTTTGGGATTAAATCTATCTCTTTCTTTCTGTGGTTACTGTTTTTGTGGGATGAATCTTACCTGTTTATTGTAATATGCTTCCTCCCAGCAGGCCTGCAGAGTCTGAAAATAAAGGCTGCTTCTACAGAATTCCTTTGAAGATAATTAAAATAAGTATGCTTTATTAGGTACATTATGCACATGCATTTACAGTATGCCAAAAGGAATATCTCCTAAAATTACCTTAGTGGGACCATAAGTGAACTCAGGAATGCTCCCAATCCTATCCATGGTCAGAGGGGGACGAAATGCAGCGCTATAAATATACGGGATGCTCTAGAGATAACAGGAATGACTTAAAGTCGCGAATGATCAATGCCTGTAGAATCGTCCAATTTGCTGCGCTGAGAATTGAGTTGTAGGCGATATTTGGTTATGTTTGGCGCAACATACATGTTTACATTCTATTGCCATGGAGAAATTGAGTTTCTAGAACCTGTTTTCTTCTATATCTTTATTTCGTGAAAGATTAAGATCTTTATTTTGTCATAATGTGTATATGAGGACGTTGGAGCCCGTTCCGATTCATGACGCGGTTATCCAGGTGCAAGTTGCATAGACCTACTAATCAAACCTTGGCTTACAAGTTAAATTAAATTAGTAGATATGCCTATACAAATCTATTGACCACATCCATTTAAATCAATGATTGTCAATTGAAAATCTGGTTGTTGTGTTATCCTGTTGTGCGTGTCAGGTGTCCTCTTAAGCACGTTATTCCAATATTTCCTAGAATTGACGCAGGTTACACTTTTGCAAAACTACTCGGTTAAAAATAAGAGCATGAATGACAATAAAGGTATGACTTGAATTATATGTGTAGTAGTGTGATGTTGTTCCCCTAGATTATGCACCAAATTGCACACAAGGACAGTTCAAGTAGGCCAGGTCAAGAGGGGATGTTAAAAAGTTAATAATAATAGTAATTCAATGTGGTTTCTTTATTTAATTACAGCTCCATAGCTAATGTTATTTTTTGGTGTACAAACATTTTTATGTATCTATATTGTTAATACACCTAATTGTAAAAGTTGTGTATATTTTGGTTTGGTCCATCGCGGGTTATCTGTATTTATGTACCCTCTTATTGTTCTCTTTTGCCTGACCTTCAACTAGCAAGGTATGTTGTCCTTGGCGCCGTAATTTGTCGATATAAAACTGTGGTAAAGTTACACAAAGTGCTGTTACGCAACTACAGGTTTTGTTACAATGTGGACAATATAAAGATGTATGTTAACAACTTTCACCGAGCTCGCTAATTAGGGTACCTATTGTAACTCGGGAGTATTTGGGGCAGTGTTTGAGTGAGTGTCTATGTGCTCACGCAGGTGCCCGAGAGCTGTGGCTGCACCAAGGGCTAAACTATTGTGTGTTGTCTCTTCGTGTACAGGTATGTCATTTATTTTGTCAGAATTATGTTGTATATCATTTTACTTGTATTGTATAGTGTGTTGTTAGGCACTGAATGTGTGCATGCAGCACCTGTTCTCTTTTGCCTGACCTTCAACTAGCAAGGTGCCCGAGAGCTGTGGCTGCACCAAGAGCTAACATATTGTGTGTTGTCTCTTCGTGTGCAGGTCGAATAAAAATTATCCAACCATCAGAATTCCAGTTGTGGCAGTGTCCTAATTACGTGACCTGCTGACTTGTCAGCTCAAGCCGACCGCTGGAGCTGTGCATGTGGATGAGGTGCACGACCTGCGCATGTGAATTTGTTGATGGCTTACTGTAAGTGAATATATACTGTAAACAGTGAAAGTGAATGTAGCATATTCATTAGATACAGGTATTCGTGCTTATTTGTATGTTTTGGATGAATTTGTTTATTGCATTTTTTGGGGGGGGTATTTGAATGCACTAAATGCACCCGTGTTATGCTGGGGATTTTAGTGTGGGTAGAGGGAGGGGTGTCCTTCCATTTACACCAATTGTACAGTCAGCTCCTGGGAGTAGAGCGTTTGCTAGTCCTGAGTTTGCAAGCACTGGGAGGGGTAGGCTGTTTGTTCCACCTGACCAGGGTATCCCACCTCTGTCTTTTGATGTACCATCATCCACAGTACTCGGTGATAATGGGACGCCTCCGAGTCAGCTTAGTGACCTTATTAAGCAGATTGGTTCAGAGATAGGAGAATCTATCAGAGCGAGTTTACTGCAGCCTGGGGTTTCAAGTCTTTCTCCTGCCCGTCCCCCTCACCAACCCCAGCAGTTTCCCCTGCCTGAGCAGTGTGGGTCAACCTTTATTGATGCGTCCAAGCTGAATCTGGTTGTGAAGTCAGATGTTAGTGCTCCACCTCTTTTTAGGGGTGATGGCTCAGATAAGTACTCTGTCCTGGAGTGGGAGGAGTTAATGGAAGTCTACCTAGAGAAGAGGGGTTACACTGGGTCTGGGAATGAGATGAGGATTCCTAGTCAATGAACTTGTCATAAATCAACATAGGATAGGCCCTCTTCCCCCCCCCCCCCCCCACACAAGACTCATATATATATATATATATATATATAGGAAATGTAAGCAAGGGTTGAGCTTCTTCAGTTTGTGTCACAAAGTGGATAAGTTTCTGTGTCCCTTTCAGAGTGAGTGACACATTTACTTTATATAGTGTACCAAGAGTTGTTCCCTCGCTTACGGCCATACCAGCCTGAATACGCCCGATCTCGTCCGATCTCGGAAGCTAAGCAGGGTTGGGCCTGGTTAGTACTTGGATGGGAGACCGCCTGGGAATACCAGGTGCTGTAAGCTTTTTGTCCCAGTAGAGCGTGCTCTTGTGTCATGGAGCAACTGCCTTTTATTTATCACCCTAATAATATCATGGATTGTTATTGGACTAAATGCAGTTTGTGTGCTGCCCTGCCCTGCCCTGATCAAATCAAATAATGGACAGTGCGTTTCCCTCAAAATATAGGCAGTACATGCAATCTTAGTTTTTAGTCTAGGAGACAGTCAATGTCTGTAGTCCATTAGGGCACTATAAAATCCCTTCAATGTTTTGCCTGATTCCGTTAATTCCCAAGTTCCCTTTTCTCCGTTTAGATTTCCCCGTTGACCGTTTGTCCCTGTTTTGGCAGGTTTTCGCTCTCAAAAGTACACCTTTTTAATAGCAAAACAGCACAATTGGATGTTCTATGTCCACAACAATGTTTAAACCCTATCAGGTGACCATTTGTGAGGTCTGGGAAAAATGTAAGACATTTAGATTTTGGGGTGTAGTTACCCTTAAATGCAAGCGTGCACCAGGAAGAGACCTTTGTTTGGTTAAGCGGTGTTGCTGTAGAACAAATGGCCACTGGAGTGATGCAAATGATCACGGTATAATTCTGCCAGGCAGGCATAGGCTACTTTGTAGTTAACATTTACTTGCGAAGGTTTTGGGGAAAGCCATTCCTTCCCTACCAGAAGAAGGTTATCATTAGCATCATCGCTAACGGCTACACAAAGTGTAGACATACGCGCGCACCGCACACATGCACACAGACAGGGGCATTCCTGTGCCGTTTCAGAAAGTTCATGGAAATACGAATCACTGATGCATTTTGTTCATGTCTTATGATTGACTTGGGCAAATGAATGTGTTTTCTAACAAGTTGAATAGATTTAGTTGATTTCTTACTAAGTTCAATAAATGTTTGAATATTGTTGAATTTCGGTTTAATGTCTGGATTCCGTGATTCGGTCCGCAACGCTTATTTTATAGGGCCCTAGTCAATGAACTTGTCATAAATCAACATAGGATAACGATATTATAACCGCGATTGATAATAGACAGTACTGTGCAGCCGTCTTCATCGACCTGGCCAAGGCTTTCGACTCTGTCAACCACCGCATTCTTATTGGCAGACTAAATAGCCTTGGTTTCTCAAATGACTGCCTCGCCTGGTTCACCAACTACTTCTCAGATAGAGTTCAGTGTGTCAAATCGGAGGGCCTGTTGTCTGGACCTATGGCAGTCTCTATGGGGGTGCCACAGGGTTCAATTCTTGGGCCGACACTTTTCTCCGTGTATATCAATGATGTCGCTCTTGCTGCTGGTGACTCTCAGATCCACCTCTACGCAGACGACACCATTTTGTATACATCTGGCCCTTCATTGGACACTGTGTTAACAAACCTCCAAACGAGCTTCAATGCCATACAACACTCCTTCAGTAGCCTCCAACTGCTCTTAAACACTAGTAAAACTAAATGTATGCTTTTCAATCGAACGCTGCTGGCACCCGCCCTCCCGACTAGAATCACCACTCTCGACGGGTCTGACCTAGAGTATGTGGACAACTACAAATACCTAGGTGTCTGGTTAGACTGTAAACTCTCCTTCCAGACTCACATAAAGAATCTCCAATCCAAAGTTAAATCTAGAATCGGCTTCCTATTTCGCAAACAAAGCCTCCTTCACTCATGCTGCCAAACATGCCCTCGTAAAACTGACTATCCTACCGATCCTTGACTTCGGCGATGTCATTTACAAAATAGCCTCCAACACTCTACTCAGCAAACTGGATGTAGTCTATCACAGTGCCATCCGTTTTGTCTCCAAAGCCCCATACACTACCCACCACTGTGACCTGTACGCTCTTGTTGGCTGGTCCTCACTACATGTTCGTCGTCAAACCCACTGGCTCCAGGCCATCTATAAATCACTGCTAGGCAAATCCCCGCCTTATCTTAGCTCATTGGTCACCATAGCAGCACCCACCCGTAGTCTGCGCTCCAGCAGGTATATCTCACTGGTCATTCCCAAAGCCAACACCTCCTTTGGCCGCCATTCCTTCCAGTTCTCTGCTGCCAATGACTGGAACGAATTGCAAAAATCTCTGAAGCTGGAGACTCTTATCTCCCTCACTAACTTTAAGCATCAGTTGTCAGAGCACCTTACCGATCACTGCACCTGTACACAGCCCATCTGAAATTAGGCCACCCAACTACCTCATCCCTATATTGTTATTTATTTTGCTCTTTTGCACCCCGGTATCTCTATTTGCACATAATCTCTTGCACATCTAGCATTCCAGTGTTAATACTATTGTAATTATTTTGCACTATAGCCTATTTATTGCCTTACCTCCATAACTTGCTACATTTGCACACACTGTATATATATTTTCTGTTGTATTTTTGACTTTATGTTTTTTTACCCCAAATGTAACTCTGTGTTATTTTTATCGCACTGCTTTGCTTTATCTTGGCCAGGTCGCAGTTGTAAATGAGAACTTGTTCTCAACTGGCTTACCTGGTTAAATAAAGGTGAATTTTTTTTTTTTTTTTAATAAGTTTGCAAATGTGATGATGCATGGAATGCTTGATATATTCTTCATGGAGAAAATTAGCTTCCCCAAACTTGAGAGCAAGACTGGCCTAAACGCGCTAATGTTTTCCTTTGCTAATGTCCGTCCCGCCCCCCTGTCAGCTGTCAGTTTTGTCGATGACCACGTACATAAGACACGCCAATCACCGACACCTGAAGTTCCATGACCATCACAGCCCTAGTTGTATGCTTGAGTTTGTTCAGAGGAGGCTTTGAATAAAATCCGATCTGAGTGTGAAATGCCTTACTGAGGGTAAATGGAAGCTCCTCTTGTGCCCGGCTCAGCCTTATACAGTTTAAGGTACTTTACCGTATCCATTTCAGTAAGGCCAGATTGTCCAAATTCTACCCAAATATTGATGGTACATGTGACAGGTGTAAAAGCTCCTTGGCGGACTTGACCCACATGTTCTGGTCCTGTCCCCGTCTGGCAGATTATTTGTCCACTATTTAAAACCCTTTCTGAAGCATTTGATATAAAGTTGCAGCCTAGTGCAGAAATTGCTATTTTTGGAGTACCAAACAACAATCCTTCTCTGACCAATAGACAGCTAGATGCCATTGCCTTTGCCTCCCTGTTAGCCCGCAGAAGGATTTTATTGGATTGGAAATCTATCAATCCTCCCTTAGCCTCTCTTTGGCTCGAAGATCTGAAGCTGTTCCTAAAATGAGAAAAAATGAAGTTACCATTCGAGGGTCAACCAACTCATTTTATTCCTCCTGGGACCCGATGATATCCTATTTTGAACAGCTCCAAACACTTCCTCCAGATTAGTACTCTTGGCCCCACCTTGAGATTACTGCTATATAGGCCTATAAAATCACTTAATCACCTGAAATTGTTAGGCTATTACATTTTTGCTTGAAGTAACGTTGTTGTATACTTTTATTTTGTTTTCTGACATGTAAGTCAATTACTTTCCCTTTCTTTTTAAATGTGTTTGGAGGCATTCTGGGGGGAGGGGGAGGTCAAAGGGGGACTAAAAGGGGAGAAATGTACCATGTCTTTACATGTTATCTTTCATTCATTGTGAATACAAAATATATAATTTTAAAGGGAAGGCTTTGAAGCCAGATTTAGCGGATTTTGCTGTTTAGTTTTCCTCAACCTGTGTTTTGTTTCTCTCTCCTCTCCCTGTTAGATGGTGAGGCTGCTTCTCTCCAGAGGAGCCAACATTAATGCCTTTGACAAGAAGGATCGCCGAGCAATCCACTGGGCTGCTTACATGGGTGATGAGTTTACCACATCATTTACATTCTGACTAATGTCCTTTATACCAATGAATGAATGAATGAATGGACTGTGTGTTAGTCTCACAGCTCAGCTGTATGAGCCACGTCTAGTGTGTTATTATGTCAGAATCATGTACTAAGTAGGTTGATTAGATGTTTTCAGTTGTACTAACATGATGTAGGTGTTGCTTATGGTGCTGTGTACCACTGTAAACTAATCTATCTCTCCCTCTCTCTGCCTATCTCTCTGTGTTTGTATCTCTGTTTCTCTCTTAACCCCCTTACTATCTCCCTCCCCTTCTCTCTCTCTCTCTCTCTCTCTCTCTCTCTCTCTCTCTCTCTATATTTATCCCTCCCTCTCTCTCTCTCTCTCTCTCTCTCTCTCTCTCTCTCTCTCTCTCTCTCTCTATTTATCCCTCCCCCTCTCTCTCTACCATAGGGCACATTGAGGTGGTGAAACTGCTGGCCTCTCATGGATCAGAGGTGTCCTGTAAAGACAAGAAGGCCTACACCCCTCTCCACTCTGCAGCCTCCAGTGGAATGATCAGTGTGGTCAAGTACCTCCTGGACCTTGGAGTGGATGTGAGTCAACACGCATTCAAATGTGTAGTCACTGTTCAATTACAACTCAATGAAAATACAGAGCTCTAGTGGGTTGGCGAATGATTTCCTTTCAAGTAATGAAGAGATGGAGGTTGGAGCCAGTGTTTTGGGCCAGGGGGTTTTCAGAACCAAGTGACCTGATCAGGAATGTATTGTTTTGTTCCCCCCCCCCCCCCTCTCTCTCTCCACTCTTTTCCCTCCCTTGCTCCCTCCAGATAAATGAGCCCAATGGTTACGGTAACACCCCCCTCCACGTGGCATGCTACAACGGGCAGGACGTGGTGGTGAATGAGCTGATCGAGTGCGGCGCCAACGTGAACCAGGTGAACGAGAAGGGTTTCGCCCCACTCCACTTCACGGCCGCCTTGCGCCATGGGGCGCTCTGCCTGGAGCTGCTGGTGGGCAACGGGGCCCTCGTCAACATCAAGGTGAGGAGACCGGATGACCAACACTGTGTCTGAACTAAATAACACCCTATTCCCTATGTAGTGCACTACTTTTGACCAGGGGCCCATAGAGCAAGGAGCCGTGGTGACACTGGCTGTGTCCCAAATGGCACCCTGTTCCCTTTATAAGTACACTACTTTGGTTCAAAAAGTAGTTCACTATGAAGAGAATAGGGTGCCATTTGGGACGCACACACTGACGCAGCACATGGCTTAGTATTTGGCCCTGGTCTACATTCAAATACCAATGGAATAGGCCTAACAATGCAAACTAAATGCAATCAAGCGCTCCTCCAATACGTGTTTGATTTTGCCTGTGGTCAGCAGCACAGACTGCCGTGTGAACCATCTTTGTCTTTCTATCTGCAGAGTAAAGATGGAAAGACCCCCCTCCACATGACGGCCATCCACGGA
The DNA here is from genome assembly GCF_964263955.1 of Coregonus lavaretus. Classification (NCBI taxonomy): domain Eukaryota; kingdom Metazoa; phylum Chordata; class Actinopteri; order Salmoniformes; family Salmonidae; genus Coregonus; species Coregonus lavaretus. Next base: position 39,861 of record NW_028166972.1, on the reverse strand, counting down.
CGCTTCTCCAGATCTCAAGCCATCATCCAGAATGGTGAGTCGCTGTGAATGCTCTCAACTGAATATATATGAACCAGTAGGCTCTTCAGCATTGTCTTTTGTCTTCAAACCATGATTCACTGGCACAGAGCAATGTTACTTGCAATGTGGTTGAACATGAAGCTTCATGAGGCCTCTAGGGTCAAGTGGTTGACGTGTGTGTGTGTCTGTGTGTGTGTCTGTGTGTGTGTGTGTCTGTGTGTGTGTGTGTCTGTGTGTGTGTGTGTCTGTGTGTGTGTGTGTCTGTGTGTGTGTGTGTCTGTGTGTGTGTGTCTGTGTGTGTGTGTGTTCTGTAGGTGCTGAGATCGACTGTGAAGAAAATAATGGAAACACACCCCTGCACATCTCTGCTCGCTACGGCCATGAGTTACTCATCAATACACTCATCACGAACGGAGCTGACACAGCCAAGTGAGAACACACACACACACAGTTTCCAGCAATAATGCAACATGCATCTGCAATTCTGTCATTGACCGAATTCCCGCTTGGAGACTATGCTCAACACATTGTGGTGTGTGGGGGGTTGATAGACAGGGCATTGCAGCATGCTGATGTGTTGATCTGCTGTGGGGTTTAATGAGGACTGTGATGTGGTGCTGTTTCCAATCTTAGCTGAATCAACTGTAAGTCGCTCTGGATAAGAGTGTCTGCTTAAAGTCTAAAATGTAAAAATGTGTTGCAGGCGAGGCGTCCATGGGATGTTCCCCCTCCACCTGGCTGCTCTCAGTGGGTTCTCTGACTGCTGTCGGAAGCTCCTCTCATCAGGCTTTGATATAGACACCCCTGACGACTTTGGAAGGACCTGTTTACATGCTGCAGCAGCTGTTGGGTGAGTGGACTGGTCCAGGCTTTACACCAAGGAATATTTAGTTCATGAACTAGAAAGCCACCAGAAAGAACAAACACATATTCACACTCTTACATTTCACATTGTTTAGCAGTATAAAAAAATCGTTTAGATCATTAGTGCGGTATCATTTCTGTATAATGTGGTTCCATGCCATGGTGGTATTGACTTGAGCTCTGGTCTAAATTGTCTTTATATCTTCTTGAAAGAGAAGCCTGCAAACTGCTCATGCTAGTATCACTTTTTATTATTGCTTTTAGTAGCATTATAAAAACAGTGATACTAGCAAGAGCAGTGTACGGGTTTCTCTTTTCTTTCAGGTTCTCATTGTTACCATCCACCTGATAGCTCAGATGAACGAGAGCCTTTCTGACCTTGATATCTTGTTACCATCCACCTGATAGCTCAGATGTACGAGAGCCTTTCTGAACTTGATATCTTGTTACCATCCACCTGATAGCTCAGATGAACGAGAGCCTTTCTGAACTTGATATCTTTTTACCATCCACCTGATAGCTCAGATGAACGAGAGCCTTTCTGAACTTGATATCTTGTTACCATCCACCTGATAGCTCAGATGTACGAGAGCCTTTCTGAACTTGATATCTTGTTACCATCCACCTGATAGCTCAGATGTACGAGAGCCTTTCTGAACTTGATATCTTTTTACCATCCACCTGATAGCTCAGATGAACGAGAGCCTTTCTGAACTTGATATCTTGTTACCGTCCACCTGATAGCTCAGATGAACGAGAGCCTTTCTGAACTTGATATCTTGTTACCATCCACCTGATAGCTCAGATGTACGAGAGCCTTTCTGAACTTGATATCTTGTTACCATCCACCTGATAGCTCAGATGTACGAGAGCCTTTCTGAACTTGATATCTTGTTACCATCCACCTGATAGCTCAGATGTACGAGAGCCTTTCTGAACTTGATATCTTGTTACCATCCACCTGATAGCTCAGATGTACGAGAGCCTTTCTGAGCTTGATATCTTGTTACCATCCACCTGATAGCTCAGATGTACGAGAGCCTTTCTGAACTTGATATCTTGTTACCATCCACCTGATAGCTCAGATGTGAAAGGGCCTTTCTGAACTTGATATCTTGTTACCATCCACCTGATAGCTCAGATGTACGATAGCCTTTCTGAACTTGATATCTTGTTACCATCCACCTGATAGCTCAGATGTACGAGAGCCTTTCTGAACTTGATATCTTGTTACCATCCACCTGATAGCTCAGATGTACGAGAGCCTTTCTGAACTTGATATCTTGTTACCAGGAACCTGGACTGTCTGAATCTGCTGCTCAACACAGGGGCAGACTTCAACAGAAAGGACAGCTTCGGAAGGTCTGTCTGTGGCATCAAATAACTTTCATATGTGATCTTTATGATAATGGGGAATATAGTATAGGGGCATATAGGAATTATTATGGGAAAGATTGGGCGGCAGGTAGCCTAGCGGTTAAGAGCGTTGGGTCAGTAACCGAAAGGTTGCTGGTTCGAATCCCCTAGCCGACTAGGTGAAAAATCTATGTGCCCTGCAGAAAGGCACTTAACCCTAATTGCTCCTGTAAGTCGCACTGGATAAGAGTGTCTGCTAAATGACGTAAAATGTAAATGTTTTACAGCTCCAATAAGCTGTTTCTGTTGTTGATGTTGAATGGTTTCTGTGCGTTCTTCTAGGAGTCCTCTGCATTATGCGGCAGCCAATTGTAACTACCAGTGTCTGTTTGCCTTGGTGGGGTCTGGGGCCAGTGTGAACGATCTGGATAAAAGGGGTTGCACCCCGCTCCACTACGCTGCTGCCTCCGACACAGACGGAAAGTACGTCTCACACCTCTCTTACTGTTGTGTGTGTTGTGGTGCCATGACCTTTCACATTTCACTGTAGTCTGGAGAGTATGTTGTGGTGCCATGACCTTTCACATTTCACTGTAGTCTGGAGAGTATGTTGTGGTGCCATGACCTTTCACATTTCACTGTAGTCTGGAGAGTATGTTGTGGTGCCATGACCTTTCACATTTCACTGTAGTCTGGAGAGTATGTTGTGGTGCCATGACCTTTCACATTTCACTGTAGTCTGGAGAGTATGTTGTGGTGCCATGACCTTTCACATTTCACTGTAGTCTAGAGTATGTTGTTGGTCGTGTTTGAATACATACTAGTGTTAAATCTGCAGTGTGAAAGCTTGGCCACGTCTCCTTTGGGAAAGTGTCTCTGCTTGCTTATCTGTCTGTCTTGATGTTGGTATAATGATTAGTGAACTCTTGACCTCTGACCTCTAGGTGTCTGGAATATTTGCTGCGAAACGACGCTAACCCAGGGATCAGGGACAATCAGGGCTACAACGCAGTCCATTACGCGTCTGCGTACGGACACCGCCTCTGTCTGGAGCTGGTGAGTCAGAACCACAGGGGACTAGACGCCCTGCATTCACAGACCATTTTGTCTGCGTCCCAAATGGCTGTAGGGCCCATAGGGCTCTGGTCAAACGTAATGCACTATATAGGGAATAGGGTGCCATTTGGGACAGACGTTGATATTCAGTAGGTTTTAAGGTGTGGTTGCATGTTTGTCGTGGCCGCATCGTCACTCTTGATGTTCTTTTTCCAGATTGCAAGTGAAACACCTTTAGATGTGGTAAGTACCAGTTGGTTACTTTTCCTCACACTAGCTTGTTTAAGATACGAATGCAACACCCCAGTATGTCTGCAGGGGCTGGTCACTGAGATTTACAACATGAAACATGCTACTAGACTAACCTTCAAAGTAAATATGTTACAAGTCTAAACTGGCCCATCCTTGTCTTTCCCCAGCTAATGGAAACCTCAGGGACAGACATCCTGAACGACTCTGATGTCAGAGCTCCCATCAGCCCCCTACACTTAGCTGTGAGTAAAGCCTACCTGCTCCTGTAGGGGTCTCGCCACATGACAAATGGCACCCTATTCCCTATTTAGTGCACTACTTTTGACCAGAGCCTTATGGGCCCAGATCAAAAGTACTGCACTACATGGGAAATAGGGTGCTATCTGGGATGCAGGCATGGTGTTGTTTTTCCACTAAAAGTTGATTGTCCAGACACTCACACACCATGTTCCTATCTGTTCCTGATTAGTGTAAAATACATGCATATTTTGACACGGTGATGATGAGGATGATTTCCTTATTTTGCCATTTGAGTTAATCAACCTCCAACAGAGGAGAAGTAGAGTGTTTCTAAATCTCACGCTTGGCAGGGACCTTCGATGTTGATGCTGGGCGGGAGAAAAAATGGGCACCCGATTTGAGAGACACTGGTCTACTTTAGGGGTCTAGGACTGTTTCTGTTCAGGCATACCACTGGTCTACTATAGGACATTGATTATATTAAGAGTGTATTTCTGTTCAGGCATACCACTGGTCTACTATAGGACATTGATTATATTAGGAGTGTATATCTGTTCAGGCATACCACTGGTCTACTATAGGACATTGATTATATTAGGAGTGTATTTCTGTTCAGGCATACCACTGGTCTACTATAGGACATTGATTATATTAGGAGTGTATTTCTGTTCAGGCATACCACTGGTCTACTATAGGACATTGATTATATTAGGAGTGTATATCTGTTCAGGCATACCACTGGACTTTGCTTCAGACTGTGTGTTTGTTTCCATTCAGGCGTACCACGGCCACCACCATGCTATGGAGGTCCTGGTTCAGTCTCTGCTGGATCTAGACGTGAGGAACAGCCAGGGGCGCACCCCTCTGGACCTGGCTGCCTTTAAAGGCCATGTGGAGTGTGTTGACGTCCTCATCAACCAGGGAGCCTCCATCCTGGTTAAAGACTTCACCCTGAAGAGGACCCCCATCCACGCTGCAGGTACGCATAGGATATCACGTAAGACCTAGAGATTCTGTAATTCAAAAGTTTTCCTTACCAAGATGGACATTTGTTTGGTCATGTTGCTAGGATGCCAATGTCCACTCTAGGGATATTATATAGCATAGTGTGAAAATGCCCACTACACACTGATCTAAGGTCATTTTTTGTCATTATTGCTGAGGATCTGGGGAGGGTAAGCTGATCCTAGATCAGTGCACAGGGGAACTTCTATCCAGAGCCAGGTACACAGCTAGCAGGTGACAGGCTTCGAGGGCCTCAGCCCCAAAATGTTTTATTATCTGCTGTGTTAACATCCTGAGGATGTCATCTACCAATACCACTGTTCTAGAAATCTGTCTGTTCATGTGAAGGTAATAGTCGTCCAGCAATCAGCTCATATCCTCTCTGTTTAGCCTCCTCTAGCTACCAACGGTCAATCATCTCACATTCTTATATCCTCTCTGTTTATCCTCCTCTAGCTACCAACGGTGATTCGGAGTGTTTGCGTTTGCTGATTGGAAATGCTGACCTCCAGAGTGCAGTGGACGTTCAAGACGGGAATGGACAGTAAGTCAATTGGGTTTTGGATACAATTCCTGAAATAAAGAGATTTTGACACTAGTTCTACGTCCCAAATGGCACCCTATGCCCTACTTGGTGCACTACTTTAAACCAGAACCCTATGGGCTCAGGTCAAAATTAGTGTACCATATAGGGAATAGGTTGCCATTTGGGACTCAACCTGGTTATTACCAGTTTGTAATATGACCTTGTTGTCTTGTGTATCAGAACCCCTCTGATGCTGTCAGTGCTGAGCGGACACACAGACTGTGTGTACTCACTGCTCAACAAGGGAGCCAGCGTAGAAGCCAAAGACAAGTGGGGCAGAACAGCGCTACACAGAGGGGTGAGGAGGAGAGCTGGCTGTATACGCTCACACACAGAAAGAGACGGGGAGGCTCAAATATACATATTATCTTCAGAAAAGTAGTTGTCCATGGGTAGTGGTGTATTCATCCCTGTAGGGGGACCTGCCTCCAGACATCATTTGTAATAATTGATGATTCATTATTATATCATTGATTATTAGTTATTTCAAATCCATTCTTGTCTCCCCGCCCTTCCTCCCAGGCGGTGACGGGTCATGAGGAGTGTGTGGAGGCCCTGCTGCAGCACAGCGCCAGCTTCCTGGTTCGGGACTGTAAGGGGCGGACCCCTGTCCACCTGGCGGCGGCATCCGGACACATCGGGGTGCTGGGGGGACTCCTACACGCCGCCCAGTCAGTGGAGACCCTCCCCGTCATCACAGACAACCAGGGCTACACGCCACTACACTGGGCCTGCTACAACAGTACGTACTGGACTAACGGAACACTAGATCTTTTCTGATTTTCTCTCTTCAGCACCGTAAACATGTCCCTGAATTAGGCAGGCCATACAACGGTACGTACTGACTAACTGGACTGTAGCTCTGTTCTCTCCTCCATGAAGTGTACACTCATTCACTCCCTCTTGTGGCTTGAAAAGCATTCGATTGGTGTGGACGGAGCCATGTGGGGGAATGAACAAGACTACAACAGAATTAGGGGTTATGACTCTCAGTGGAGGACCTTACACTGAAACAGGACTTTGTCAGGTATTGACATAGCATATGTTGTAGCTAAAACATCTTTTGTGACTTCACCATTGTCAGATGTGTAGCTTTCTCTGAGAGTATTGTTGTGGTCTGCAGCGACGTCATCCTTTTCCTGTATGAATCAATCTTCCACTAGGCCATGACACGTGTGTAGAGGTGCTGCTGGAACAGGAGGTTTTCCACAAGACCGAGGGCAACTCGTTCAGCCCCCTCCACTGAGCTGTGATCAATGACAACGAGGGGGCTGCAGAGATGCTGATTGACACTCTGGGGCCGGCCATTGGCAACGCCACTGACACCAAGAACCGGTAACTACAGCACATGACACAGTCCTTTTCTTCTGGAGAATAATGTTGTCTGGGGAATAAAATGACCTCTGGGGTTGGATGAGGGATTGTAGATTACTTTTAATACATCTATTAGTGATTTTATATTTCTATGGTATAAACAGGGTTAATTGAACAAACTTGTTTATAACAGTCCTACATGATGTCGGTGAAATAAGTTTCCTCTCTCTCCAGGACCCCCCTGCATGCGGCGGCTTTCACGGACCACGTGGAGTGTCTTCAGCTGCTGCTAGGCCACAACGCCCAGGTCAACTCCCCCGATGCCTCCGGGAAGACCTCCCTCATGATGGCTGCTGAGAACGGACAAACCAACGCTGTCGGTACGCAGCCCCCTCTCCTCCGCTTTGCCTCGCCCAGCCGGCTTAAGTTCAACATGTCTGTTTTACATTTTAATAAGTCGCTTCATTTCCTAATTGAGTTTCTTTATGTTTCTCTGTCTGTGTCAGAGCTGTTGGTGAGCAGTGCCAAAGCAGAGCTCACCCTGCAGGATGCAGTCATGAACACTGCTCTTCATCTGGCCTGCAGTAAGGTGAGCATCCCCACATGAAGATGACGTTCATCTGAACAGTTGGCTCTCTGGTTAAAATTTTGGTCTGACATGTTTGACTCTGGTTTTTAAAGGGGCATGAAACCAGTGCCTTGTTGATATTGGAGAAGATTACAGACAGGAACCTCATCAACTCGACTAACGCAGCCTTACAGACGTACGTATGGTTCAGCTGTATTAATTGGGCCAGAAGTATTAGAAGAAGTGCACTATATAGGGAATAGTCTGGCATTTGGGAGGTATCCTCATTTGCTGCTGGCTAATCTGACGGTACTTTCTCCTCAGGCCGTTACACGTTGCAGCCAGAAATGGTCTGACGGTGGTGGTTCAGGAGCTACTAGTGAAGGGTGCTAGCGTGCTCGCAGTCGATAAGAATGGTAAGATCCATAACGCTAACACCGTTTTCTTCTGTACTTCTCTTCTCAATGTGTCCACAAATGTTTCTCTCTAGTCCACTGCTTGGTTGTTGTCTTAACTTTGTATCATGTTTTTCACCAAAAGTGTTATAGTAAACTGTGATGCTCCTGAAGTGACCCTCTGCTGTTCTGTTTGAACCCCTCAGCTTACACGCCAGCCTTGGCCTGCGCCCCCAACAAAGACGTGGCGGACTCCCTGGCGCTGATCCTGGCCACCATGATGCCCGTGTCCCCCTGCAACCCGGCGCCCAGCCTGTCCTTCAGTGCCATTAACCACTACACCACCAGCCCCTCCAAGAGTGTGACCTTCGACAGCCTGCCCGTGCTGCGCAGCGAGCACAGCTCCTACTGCAGCTTCAACAACATCGGCCACCGCGAACACGATGGAGGCTTCTACAAGGATGAGGAACTCAACGACTCAGACTCAGAGACATACTGAGGGGGGTGGTGGTCGCTGCCCAGGAGGGGAGCCAAGGGCAGGCGGATGGACAGTGAAGTGGGGCAGAGGCCACAAACAAATACACACATACACACCGTTTCTTAAATCACCACAGCCAGCTTTGGGAGGGCACGAGCCGAGACAGTCCGCACAGGAGCCTTAAGAGTCCCGCAGATGGAGAGAGAGAAATGGAGGGAGGGAGGGAGAGGGGTAGGCACAACAGGCTGGCTGGCCACACTCATCCTCTCGTACCACCAGGTGTCCTTCCAGCAGATACTGGACTTCAGAGGAACTGCTGCTGCTATACCCCACCTTTACCTTTACCCACAAAGGTCCTAAACGGTAGAAACTGTCCAGCCAACAGACAGACGGACACCTTATGACGGCAATAACCTGTAGTCCAAGGGGATAGTAGCACTTCACTGAGTGAAAAACAGACATGGACCAAAAGATGTGGAAGAAGCCTTTTCAAAACCTGTTTTGACAGTAGAAATGGGATTGAGCGTTTTGGGCTGAGAAAAAACATAAGGAGTGATGTTTCATTTAAGTTTTATGAGAGTGATGGTCATGTTTATCCGCACACTAAGACAGTCAGAACGCACCTAGCCTCTTGTCTGTAATCCATGTGGGAGGAGGGGAAATCATTTATTTTTTATGAACAAACATTTTAATAAAATCATTCATGTCTTAAGCTCCTGACCCTCTGTGGGAACCAAAAAATCGTAGTATTTGCTCTCATGAGTAATTTCAAAGAATTTCCATCCCCAATGGCACCCTATCCCCTTTATAGTACACTACTTAAGACCAGGGCCCATAGGGTTCTGGTCAAAAGTAGTGTACTCTATAAAGAATAGGGTGCCATTTAGGACGTACAGTTTTGCATTTGTATGACAGGACTATTTACATTTGTGTTTTTAAACCTACCTGTCCTTTGCCCTCTAGAAAATATTTTAGAAAGAATACATGAATGAATAATTTACTTTCTTGTGATATTTATGTCATCATTTTGTGTCTTCTTTAGTTACTGGGGGGAGGTTAGGAGAGTAGAGGCAGCTGTATGAGCGAAAACAATGATGCACACTAAGTACTACAACGTTTGTGAAAAGCACTGATACTATTCCGAGGCAGAAAACATGCCTCCCTTGGAGAGGAGAAACACTGTAAACCAATGGTAGGACAGCAGCATTTAGATTCTCTTCTGTTGAAAAAAATATATATATATATATATTATTTGTCTTGGTCTTATAATCAATTTATTTTGACAGGTTTTGCTTGCTTTAACTTCTTCAAAAAAATGAAACCACTCAATCCTTTTATGTGATTGCTTGTTCAAACCCCCGTTTCTGTCTCTTTTTGAAAATCATTTTAACTGGAAATATGTACAATACACATGTTCGTCAAATCAGGATCAGGAGGTTCACAGGTTTTTTCGTGTCCTTTTTTTTCTTTAAAAGGATGAAACTAACATGTACATATGAAATAGTGACTGAATTCGAAACTCCCATGAATTCTTTCAGTATCTGAAGATTGCTGTATATTTTATGAGTAATAAAATAAAGAAATGAGTTGTGTTATTTAATAATGAACTATGGGTTATCTGTTTTATGTGACAACCGCAGTATCAATTTCTAGGTGACAGTGGTGCTAATCCCAAAAGAAAGGCTACATACAACAAGGAACAAGAAGTCTATTGGCAAAGTGATTAATATTTTTTATTTATTTATTTTTATTTCACCTTTATTTAACCAGGTAAGCCAGCTGAGAACAGGTTCTCATTTACAACTGCGACCTGGCCAAGATAAAGCAAAGCAGTGCAATAAAAACAACACAGTTACATATGGGGTAAAAAACATAAAGTCAAAAATACAACAGAAAATATATATACAGTGTGTGCAAATGTAGCAAGTTATGGAGGTAAGGCAATAAATAGGCTATGGTGCAAAATAATTACAATCGTATTAACACTGGAATGCTAGATGTGCAAGAGATTATGTGCAAATAGAGATACTGGGGTCCAAAAGAGCAAAATAAATAACAATATAGGGATGAGGTAGTTGGGTGGGCTAATTTCAGATGGGCTGTGTACAGGTGCAGTGATCGGTAAGGTGCTCTGACAACTGATGCTTAAAGTTATTGAGGGAGATAAGAGTCTCCAGCTTCAGAGATTTTTGCAATTCGTTCCAGTCATTGGCAGCAGAGAACTGGAAGGAATGGCGGCCAAAGGAGGTGTTGGCTTTGGGAATGACCAGTGAGATATATATTATTATAATATTGCATGTACCTTGGCCTAACGGTGTGGGTTATGTATTTTATTTTTCATGGCGTCCTCAACATTACAGTTTTAAGGGCAACAATAGCCTAAATTTGTTTACAGCTCGCAGGATTTCCATACGTGAGCTTTCAACAACACAGATTGTTGCATCAGCACGAGATCGAAAGTGCGTCCAATCTGTACAGGTCATTGTTACGTCATCACTGATAAACGTTGAAACTGATCAAAAACCGCTGGAGCAGTTCAGTCTAATCCTCCCTAGTGCTGGAGGATTGCGTTAGTTTTCGCTCTGGATGCGCGTTCATTTTGGCAAGGAAATGTGCTGATTTTGCAAGGAGATGGAGAATAAAGAGTTCAAGGTAGACATGTTATTTATTTTTAAATCTTCAATTATATTAATTACTGTGGATTAAATATTGTTTAACAAATGAAATAATGTGCTATTCATGCTGTAATATCAAACTAGAAAGTATATGGCCGGGGAGTCATGAGAGTTGGCTAAAGGTACAGTAGGGTCAAATGGGGGTCAAAGGTTATGACAGCACCTTCATAAATTCGTCCAAAATGGCACCCTATTCCCTATGTAGGCTAGTGTACTACTTTTGACCAGGAGCCATAGAAGGGTTGGCTGACGAAAATGATGCTCGCGCATCGATGGCCGGAAGTCGTGTATCTTGTTATGATTCTGAACCTCAGCTAACAACAAGCTGCCATGTGGGGAATCGTAGCTCTGTGGCATGTTTCAGCTCGTTGTATGGTGTTATTGATACCATGTCTTGTTTTGAGGTGTTTTGACTGATATCATGTCTATGCAATGACTATAATTCGCTACCTAGCTAACCAACAACAACTGTAACAATGTATTTGATACGAGTTCATTGTTCAAATGTATTTATGTTTGCATTAAACATTTAGAGACTAAATATAGTTTACATGTTGTCAACAGTCTAAGTCAAACCCTGTCTATTTTGCCCCATAGTTGCATGCCAGTTTTGTTGCTTAACAACCAACCCCTCTATAGAGTCCCACAGTGGTTGTGTGATAATACCCATAAAATCTAGCGGTCAAACAGGGAAATGGTTCCAATCGTTTTTCCACCATTCATTTTCCCCATAGGCGATTTTAGAAACACATAAAATAAGGGCTGTATTTCGTGTAGGCTTACCCTGGCGTGACGTTTTTGTAACCTTGTAAATCTCTCTCGGACAAGTTGATGTATTTGATGTATTTTTCTATTACATGTATGACATTTCATTGAGATATTTTGTGTTTTAATGACGCAAAATTGAATTACAGCCTAACTCTGCTTTCTGTTGTCGCCATCAGGCTGCAGTGGTGACCTTCACTACCGTGACCCACAAGGATGAAACTTCCCAGACCAGCCTCACCCTCAGCAGGGGAAAGAGAAGCTACCCAGACCTACACACCTTTGTGCAGGACATGAAGGACGAGTAAGTTTCTCTTTGGCTTCCCCATGCATCCCCTAGATATGTTCCCTATCTCAATTGCATACTCCTCGTGTCCTCTCTTCTCAAAACCCATTGGATGAGAAAGCCAGAGGTCCCGCCCTTCTGACCTTCTCATCCAATGGGTTTTGAGAAGGAGGCGAGGAGATTGAGAGTCTCCCATAGTCTCGGGCCAATACAAAGGACTCAACGGACCAAATAACCAATCAGGGATGTCTGGGTGTGGCCTAGTTCCATAGAGGTCCATCCATAACTTAGTCTAAGATAATAGAGGTAATGTCCATCCATAACGTAATCTAAGATAATAGAGGTAATGTCCATCCATAACGTAATCTAAAATCATAGAGGTAATGTCCATCCATAACGTAATCTAAAATCATAGAGGTAATGTCCATTTTATGTCCCGTTTTATATCAGTGCAGCCCCTTTAACAAACTAACTCTGTATGGTCTTTTAACATTGCAGATGAGCAGACATGAGTTTAGTGCCAAGTGCATGGATATTGTAGCATGGGTGATGGAGTCTACATCCACTGTGGTTGTTCCCGCCCTTGACCTCACCATGCAGATAGAGCTCTCTGATTCGCCAAGCTCTTCTGGATCAGGAAGTAATGAGGCAGGAGAGGTGACCTCTCTTGGCCGCAGCGTCAGATTCAGCTGTAGTGGAGGACCCAGCATGTGCACCAGCGCCAGAACCGCCTACAGCACACGCACTCCCACGCCTTTCCCCTCCTCTCACAGGTACCTAGCCCTATCCCCTCCTCTCACAGGTACCTAGCCCTAATATTGAATTATCTTTACAATTTTTCACATATCAACTTGAAATCAGTGAGTAATATTTTTGTTTTGCTTTGAAATATTATATTGCTCATGTTTATGAACACATAACCCTAATGTCTATGCTTAATACTCTTTGATTTAGATTATGTCCCACATGGAACCCTATTTCCTATATATTGAACTACTTTGACCAGACTCCTATAGGCCTTGGTAAAAAGCAGTGCACTACATAGGGAATAGGTTGCCATCTGGGAGACACCCAGAGCTGAGCTAGGTAGGCCTACTGAACTGATGCCATGCATTTCATTTTGCTAATATTGAAGCATTTTCTTTTCCACAGGCACTATTGACCATGGGATCTGCAATGTCTATCTCACTCCGCGAGAAGGCAGTCCACTTCAAAGATGGGCCGGACACGGTGGGCCACTTCTTTAAATCCAGACCCGTAAGAGCGGCAAAGACAAGACCCTGAAGCGCTACTCGCCATGGAGGCGGATTGTGAAGAAGAAGGGCTCCAAGAAGGTGCAGGCCCACGAGAACATCAACCAAAACAACATCGCCCATCTGAGTAACGAGAACCTGGAGAAGTCCCAGTCCTCCTCCAACTTGTCCACCTTCACCCTGGAGAAGTCTCAATCCTGTGACAAGCTGTCCACCCAGTACCAGAGCACTCCAGCCATTGCCAACAGCTCCAACAACGCCGCCTCGTCGGTCGAGAAGGCCCCCTTGACCAACTCCAACACGGCCCCCGACACGCCCCAGACGGTTATCGCCCAGGACCTCGACACGCCCAAGAGGCTGGTGATGGTCCACGCTACAACCGGCGAGCTGCTGCGCTGCCTGGGTGAGTTCCTGTGCCGGCGCTGCTACCTGATCCAGGACATGTCTTTCATGGACCCGGCGCTGTGGCTGCGGGTGGTTGACCGTTATCTGCTGGACAACTGCTATCAGAACCAGAGCTGCATTAACCCGGCCATGGTGGTCTTCCTCTACATGCTGTGCCGCGAGGCGGTCTCCTCCGAGGTGGCCACCTTGCATGAGCTGCATGCCGTGCTGCTTACCTGCCTCTACACGACCTGCTCCTACGTGGGCAACCAGATCTCCTACCCCCTGAGACCCTTCCTGGTGGAGACCTGCAGGCAGACCTTCTGGATCCGCTGCATGTCCATCACCAAGCTGATGAGTGGTAAGATGCTCCAGATGAACACAGACCCTAATTTCTTCTCCCAGATGTTTGCTGACCTGAAGAACGAGAGCCAGAAGGAGGAGAAGAAGAGCCGCCTGCTCAGCGGTGTGTACAGCACTCAGTGAGGGACCTAGGGTAGAGGGGCCAGGGGAGGGGAGGGGCCTACTATAGCCTGACATTTCAAAATGGGAGGGAAGAGGATTGGTTCAGTGAATGGGTAGAGGGTGAGCTTTGATGGGAAAATATGATTTATAGATTTTAAGGGTTAATATGAGGGTTAATTTGGCTTGAAAGAGAACACAAATCGGTAGGTATGAATGTGTAGAGGACTGAGGCTGTAGCTTACTATCTACTGTACCAGCTGACTGTCTGACGTGTGCACTGCCTACCACGGGAGGATTGGAGGCACACGAGTGACTGTGCTAGTGCTCACATCACACAGGCTGCAGCCTACCAGCCTACTGTTCTGACTGTGTGAGATGTGCACTTTCTACCACGGGAGGGAAGGAGGCACCCTTGTGTGAGTGGGCTAGTGCTCAGATTATGGTTGAACAGACAAGCTGCAACCCTGCCGCTTTAGACTGTGAAGTGAACACCCATGTTCCCCCACAGCAAGCACAGGACTGGACAGTTCTGGGGGACAGGGGTTCGTTTGAGGACCATTGGTTCTGATGAACTTGAACGAACAGTGTGACTGTTTTGGAATAAAATGCTATTATATTCTCTTAAACATCCAGTGTTGTGTCCTTATTATTTTACAATTGATATTTTCCATGTCATTTTGAGATCTTGGTGGAGATAATACTTTACCAGTGGTGGAAAAAGTACCCAATTCAGTAAAACTTGAGTAAAAGTAAAGAAAATGACTCAAGTAAAAGTGAAAGTCACCCAGTAAAATACTACTTCAGTAAAAGTCTAAAAGTATCTGGTTTTAAATGTACTTAAGTATCAAAAGTGAAAGCAAAGGCTATATATCAAATTCCTTATATTATGCTAATTGCCTTTATTTTTATTTATTTATGGGAATCCAGGGACACAGTTCAACAATATTTTACAAACCAGATCAGAGGCAGTAGGGATGCATTTTTCTTAATAAGTACATGAATTTGACCGTTTTGCTGTCCTGCCTGAGCATTAGAAATGTAACGAGCACATATTTTATTTCAGAATGTAGTCAAGATGAAGTAAAAGTTGTAAAAAATATAAAAACTCAAGTAAAGTACAGATACCTCAAAGTAGTACTTCAAAGTATTTTTACTTAGTTACTTTACACCACTGTACTTTACTAATGATTAGTAAATGTTTTATAAGGGTCTATATTAAACATCTAATAAATTATCCAATAATTCATTTGAAAATGTATAAATAACTATGTATAGCTTACTAACATTTGCAAATGTAGAAACAGCAATTAGTAAATAGTGAGAACTGTTTATAATAGCCTTAGAAATGATCTATTACTGGACATTATTATAAAGTGTGAATCAAACATTTGATGAGATTATTTTGAACAATAATTTCAATTGCCCATCCCTAACACCAGTGGACAGACAGACATTAATACACACATTCCTGTACCTGGTCGAAGTTGTCCAGAGCAGCATGAAGGTTGGCATGCATGCCAGTGGGAGGCTCGTTGGTGATCTTGATGGCATTCTCCAGGATGCCCTGAGTGAGGAGAGGAGAACAAACACACTTTTAAATTAGGAAAACACACCGTGTTATTATAAATGCATGTGTGTGTATGTGTGTGTGTGTGTGTGTACCTGAGGGATGATGTGCTCCTGTGGTGTGGGGGTAGGCTCAGCACTCAAACACTCTGTAGTCCTGGTGACTGCCCTCACAGCAGCGTTCCAGAAGCTTCTCCAACGACCCCAGCCAGCAAGCCACCAGGTATATATTCTGACAGAGATGAATGAATGAATGAATGAATGAACGAATGGATGGATGGATGGATGGATGGATGGATGAATGGATGGATGAATGGATGGATGGATGAACAAATGTAAGCGCGAACAAACTAATAAATTGATTAATGAAACAATGAATGGATGGAAGGATGGATGGATGCAATGATGAATTAATGAATTATGTTTTATGTACAGTATATAGCAGGATAGCCATACCTGTGAAATGACCCAGTGTCCCTCCTTAGCAGCCATCTCCATGGCGACCTCAGCCACAGCCTCCTGACCCTGAACCAAAGACACATTGTGGAGTTTCCCCAGGTCTATGGTGAACCACAGCTTCCTGCCTGTTACCATGGAAACAATATTTTCTCAGTGTGTGTGTGTGTGTCATATTCATGCAGATTTACAGTGATC
This sequence comes from Coregonus lavaretus, assembly GCF_964263955.1. Classification (NCBI taxonomy): domain Eukaryota; kingdom Metazoa; phylum Chordata; class Actinopteri; order Salmoniformes; family Salmonidae; genus Coregonus; species Coregonus lavaretus. Next base: position 23,678 of record NW_028166972.1, on the reverse strand, counting down.
TTTACATTACAAAATTAGTTGTCTTAGTGTTACCCAGTGACTCCACGTCTTACAGAGGGTCTACTCCAGGAGACAGGATGAAGAATACAGGCGAGGCAGGTCCACTCTCTCTGAAGGACTTAGCAAACTCTGTCTTCCTCCCCTCTGTATACTTCACCCCCAACTTCTCCTCCACAAAGTTCCTACAGACAGAAAGAGAGTGCGCGAGAGCGAGGGGAGGGTATGTGGAGGGAGATTGATCGTCATTATAATTTGCCAGGGACATATAAAAGATGGGGATGGAAGGAGAGAAGAGGAGAGGGAGAGAAGAGGAGAGGGAGAGAAGACTGAGACTGTGGGAGGAGAGATTGATGGAGAGGTCCAATGTCACCCCTGTGAGTAGCCTACATATTTGCCGGGTTTCAAAGACCATGATGCTTCATTCATAAACATTTTCTATTTGTTTTACAACCTTATTTGAGATTTAGATATTAGAAACAGTCATGTTGTATGGAGTCAAAGCCCCGCATCCCTAGAGTAACAACACATTTATAGTGTGGTTAATGATGACATCTGGGTTGTGTTCAACTGCCCCCCCCCCCCATCTCTTTTTCTCTTTCAGTTCTTCTCCCCCATAGCATCAGGCATCAGCTCGGAGTCGTTCTTCCGTTCTCAGTCTCAGGAGTCAAACAGCGCCAAGATATCCTGCCTCATCAGAGACCTCAGCAACGGAGGGAGAGGGGGATGGAGGGAGGGATAGACAGGGGGATAGGTGGGTTCCAGTCCATGATTAGGGGCTTCTCAATAAGTCTTGGGGAGGAGGATGGGGATGGAGGGATAGAGGTAACCTGGGGGGAGAGAGTGAAGGAGAGGGGGACGGAGGGAGGGATAGAAGGGGGTCGGCTGGAGCTAGGGGAAGGGGGGAGGCTACAAATCATGCTAAAGGGGTTCCAGGGTGGGATTGGAGAGGTAGATGGGGAGACAGAGAGGGAGGAGAGGGGATGGGGGGAGACTGGGAGACAAGAGGGATGGAGGGAGGTAACGAAGGAGGAGAGGGTGGTGGAGGGGGGGAGTGTGGAGGGAGGGAGGATGCAGTCAATGTTTAGGGAGCTGAGTGGGGGGAGTATGGTTGGGTTTGGGGATATGCACTCTCTGGATGATATTGGGGGGATAGAGAGGATAGGGGACATGGATATGAATATGAACATGGGGGTGGTAGGGGTCAGGGGTGACATGGCTAATGTTGGGGTCATAAGTCATAAGGTCAGGAGTGAGTTAGGGGTCAGAGGTCAGGGGGTGAAGTCGGGGGTACAGGTGAGCATGCGGACAACATCCAATCAGAACTCTTCTAAGACCTGCAGCCTACGACAGGGAACCAAAATCAATATGGCCGCCACCACCGCGACGCTGGACATGAACATGATGGACCTGGGCTGGTCTGACGACGACAGTGACTAGGAGAACACACAAACACTATTTTGTTTCTGTTATGTCATTTTCTTTTTTAATTGAAGCCAAACGTATACACGCCCCTGTGTGTGAGGACTGTAGGGGATAATAGTGAAGAATTATGAGCAGTGTTGATTTCATTTTACATTTTAGTCATTTAGCAGACACTCTTATCCAGAGCGACTTACGAGAGCAATTAGGGTTAAGTGCCTTGCTCAAGGGCACATCGACAGATTTTTCACCTAGTCGGCTCGGGGATTAGAACTAGCGACCTTTCGGTTACTGGCACAACGCTCTTACCCACTAAGCTACCTGCCGCCCTATTTCCTCCTGCTAAGACCATCTCCGGTGACCTTCTCCCCTACCTCACCTCGCTGATCAACTCATCCTTGACCGCTGGCCATGTCCCTTCCGTCTTCAAGAGAGCGAGAGTTGCTCCCCTTCTCAAAAAACCAACACTCGATCCCACTGATGTCAACAACTACAGACCAGTATCCCTTCTTTCTTTTCTTTCCAAAACTATTGAGCGTGCCGTCTTTAGCCAACTCTCTTGCTATCTCTCTCAGAATGACCTTCTTGATCCAAACCAGTCAGGTTTCAGGACTGGTCATTCAACTGAGACTGCTCTTCTCTGTGTCACGGAGGCTCTCCGCACTGCTAAAGCTAACTCTCTCTCCTCTGCTCTTGTCCTTCTAGACCTGTCTGCTGCCTTTGATACTGTAAACCATCAGATCCTCCTCTCTACCCTCTCCGAGCTGGGCATCTCCGGCGCGGCTCACTCCTGGATTGCGTCCTACCTGACCGGTCGCTCCTACCAAGTGGCGTGGCGAGAAGCTGTCTCCGCACCACGTGCTCTCACCACTGGTGTCCCCCAGGGCTCAGTTCTAGGCCCTCTCCTTTTCTCCCTATACACCAAGTCACTTGGCTCTGTCATATCCTCACATGGCCTCTCCTATCATTGCTACGCTGACGATACACAACTAATCTTCTCCTTTCCCCCTTCTGATAACCAGGTGGCGAATCGCATCTCTGCATGTCTGGCAGACATATCAGTATGGATGACGGATCACCACCTCAAGCTGAACCCTGGCAAGACGGAGCTGCTCTTCCTCCCGGGGAAGGACTGCCCGTTCCATGATCTCGCCATCACGGTTGACAACTCCGTTGTGTCCTCCTCCCAGAGTGCGAAGAGCCTTGGCGTGACCCTGGACAACACCCTGTCGTTCTCCGCTAACATCAAGGCGGTGACCCGCTCCTGCAGGTTCATGCTCTACAACATTCGGAGAGTACGACCCTGCCTTACACAGGAAGCGGCACAGGTCCTAATCCAGGCACTTGTCATCTCCCGTCTGGATTACTGCAACTCGCTGTTGGCTGGCCTCCCTGCCTGTGCCATTAAACCCCTACAACTCATCCAGAATGCCGCAGCCCGTCTGGTGTTCAACCTTCCCAAGTTCTCTCACGTCACCCCCCTCCTACGCACACTCCACTGGCTTCCAGTTGAAGCTCGCATCCGTTACAAGACCATGGTGCTTGCCTATGGAGCAGTGAGGGGAACGGCACCTCTGTACCTTCGGGCTCTGATCAGTCCCTACACCCAAATGAGGGCATTGCGTTCATCCACCTCTGGCCTGCTGGCTCCCCTTCCTCTGCGGAAGCATAGTTCCCACTCAGCCCAGTCAAAACTGTTCGCTGCTCTGGCACCCCAATGGTGGAACAAGCTCCCTCACGACGCCAGGACAGCGGAGTCACTCACCACCTTCCGGAGACATTTGAAACCCCACCTCTTTAAGGAATACCTGGGATAGGATAAAGTAATCCTTCTACCCCCCCCCCCAAAAAAAATAAATAAATTGTAAAGTGATTATCCCACTGGCTATAGGGTGAATGCACCAATTTATGAGTCGCTCTGGATAAGAGCGTCTGCTAAATGACGTAAATGTGCCCTTGAGCAAGGCACTTAACCCTAATTGCTCCTGTAAGTCGCTCTGGATAAGAGCGTCTGCTAAATGACTAAAATGTAAATGTAATGTAAATGAGTTACTTGAGTTTATTTTTTAACACAAGGCAACAATCAGACAGACAAAAATACAAAATAATCATCTTTAGGCAAATTATAGTTCATCCAACAATAAAATAAATTAAAATGAATTACAAAATAGCTTAAATTAAAATAATTCCGGTAAATTCAAGTACTTATCAAATAAAATAATAATAATAAAAAAATAAGCACAAGTAACACATTTCCAAACCTTTATACTTTTTTTACCAGGCAGAACTAGAATGAGGCAGCCCATAAACTCTCATAAACTGTGTATGTGTGTGTCTCCACAGTGACAGAACAACAGAAGGAAACACACAAACATTTCATACCAGGTATGCTGAACAGAAAACTGCACACCAGAAGGAAGCGGTCAACATAAAATAATCAATAGGTGTTGATTAGGCCTACTCAGTACCTTTGTATTGCATGGCAAGCAACAGCCCTTTTTCTGTGTGCCTAGAAATTAATAATCTGATCTGTGATTAGGCCACACTGCACATCTCACTGAGCAGAGGAAAAGAGCAGCAATACACATCAACTGAAAAAGCACCAGTCCATGATAGATGGCCAAATAAAACAATATTGCAGGCCTAGTATCCCAGAACACAAATTAAGCTGAATGCATGTTCTCTAAAAGGCATCAGAGGAGAGTGATGTAGTTGTAGATGGGGCATTATGTTTACTTCCAGCTCCAATATCTAACAAGAAAAGTCAGCAAAAAAAAAGTCACACTTGTCCCCACCTCCCCAAGATAAGCAGCATAAAGCATGTATGATGTGTCTTTACAATGGAGTTATACATTAATAGCTCTGTGCTCTCTAGCACAACCATTACACAGTTAAGGGGATTACACGCTTTGCTCAAAAGCAGCTGAGAGAGGAGCAGCTTCCCCCATCTAGACTCCCACAGACAGACAACAGATTTGGCAGTATTCTAACCTTTAGGCTGACACTGGCCCTTTGACTGGTTGACTTCAGTCAACACTCCAGGAACTCTTTGGCACAGTAACATGAAAACCCTTTTATACTGAAGGCCCCACTGGGAGTTTGTGTGTGTGTGTCAAAACATGCAGAAACAAACTATTTCACCAAAGAATCGCTCAGTGATGTCACTATTAAGCTTCAACAGTAGCTGGCTCTCAAGGTTCTTGCTGTGAAGCTGTGATCGTTTAGCAGTGAACAGGAGTCCTGCATGACTGAAAAGTCTCTCACAGGCTGCAGATGCAGGAAGACCTGTGTTGACTTTGAGTGACAGCTTCTTGATGCGAGGAAAGGTGTGGAGTAGATCCATACCTGCAGGGGACAGACATGAAAGGTACCTCTCCAGCTCTCCTACTTGTGATTTTCCCAACTCCATGGATGCAAAGAAGTCGTCTTCATCAGAGAGGCCGCTGTTTGCGCTGGTGACATCATCCAAGTCGGTGTTGAGGTGATTTCTGATGTAGTCAAGGCCTGTGGGTTTTAGGGCAAGATAAATCGTTTTTCAAACGAATTAAGTCTGCACATTATTCTTACCCTTCTACTGTATAGGCTGTCAAGCTGCTGATGTTTGACATTAAAAGCTACCTGAGCTTCTAACTATATTGCCACCCTGTGGTTTGTCACTGACACACTATAATCCTAAATTACAGTAATATTATACAGAGTTATATAGGTCAATGTCTACTGGTTCACATTTGAATTGATAAACAATTATATTTACCAGCATTTAAGATGTTCTCCTCTGTGGTCCAGGATGTTCTGAATCTTGGTAGGAGTATTGCTGCTGCAATCAGCTCAGGCTCTTTCATGATGTCTCCAAAACGTTTCTGGATCCCTTGCTGCAGGGCGTGAACAAGAGGTGTACACATTTTGCAAGTTGACTCCAACCTCTTCAGCTTGTCCCGCAACTGGTAAGGTGTTGGCAGCAGGAGGCCCATATGCACAGATGATTCCCCTTGGAGGATATTAAGGACCATGGCAACAGGCTTCATCACAGCAGCATACTCGACCAAAAACCCAATTTCAGCTGGATTGAACCTATAAAAGATGTAACGATAAAAAAATTACTTATAGCTATTTCTGGTACAATGTGTTTATTATGCATTGTACATGTTAAATGCACAAATAAATAAAAAATAAAATAAATTAGTTAAATTATTTCATTCAAGTCATCCACAATTGTCACACCACCATGCAAAGAAAACGTAGTTACTTGAGACAAGTGGAATCACCCATTAATCAGCAAGGCTTATTTATTTTTATTATTCTTTTAAAACAAAATATACATTTTGTCAACTTACATCTTTATCTTTAATGCTGTGCAGACATTGCGAATTGCTTGTTCTCCTTGCTCTCGGTGAAGGCGCACAATCCTTTCTACAGCGAGGAACAGGGAGCTCCAGCGTGTCTGATTGGGTCGGAGAAACAGCAGCTTGCATTCACGTTCCACTGTTTCATGAGCCATGGTTGACCTGCTGGTTTTATTCCAAAGAGCATGACACTTTGCAAAAGCAGACCGAGACAGCCTCTTGTAGGTTTCGTTTGCAGCTCCTCCTGCAGCAGTGGCATCAACTGTGGATATAAGATTGAGGAGATGGCATGCACACTTTTGGTGCCTTGGAAGTTGGTACTCAAGGCCTGTGTTGTCATCCAGAATAGCAGACACATCTTGACACTCCACCTCTGACTCACTCTGATCTTCTGTTGCATCATCAAGGGTGGAGTCACTCTCCTCTTGTACATTGATGGCTTCCTCCTTTTTCTCCTCACCATATAATCGAAAGGCCTTCAGGAAGTTTGAGCCACTGTCTGTTGTCGCCCTGGTCACTTTTTCCCTGATGTGGTACTCAGAATGTATTTCCTCTAATGCAGCAGCACGGACATCAAACGTGTGCGAGCCTTTGACAGGTCTACAAGCCAATGCAGCGGAGTGCCTCTCCAGTGAGGTGTTGTCTATCCAGTGACAGGTGACACCTAAGTAGCTACGTTGTCTGGCAGACCAGCAGTCTGTTGTGGTAGCAACATAGTTCACAGCACTCAGCTTTTTGATGATTATGCTCTTCTTGTGTTTTGCAGCTTCTTGTATTCTTGTGCATAACGTTTTCCTTGTCATTACTGTTTGAGGTTGCAGTTTTTGATGTTTGAGGTTGCAAGGATGGCGTCTCAACCACAGAAAATGGTTGGTTGGCCTCACATACAAAATTTAGCACCAGCTTGTCAAGCGTTGCTTGTGTTACCCGTCCTGGGGCAGCGAAGGCTGTGATTTTTGCATTTTTCACAAGAGTATCACTGGAAGAGGAGGACTTACGCTTTCTGTGGTTCTCTAGTAAGTCTGTGTACTTTGCCAGTTTGTTGGGGAGAACCCTCTGTGGATAAAAAAAAATCTGTAATTTTCATCATACACGTCAACTATGACAGACAAATTGAGAAATTTGTTTCCAGAAAATCACATTGTAGGATTTTTTATGAATTTATTTGCAAATTATGGTGGAAAATAAGTATTTGGTCACCTACAAACAAGCAAGATTTCTGGCTCTCACAGACCTGTAACTTCTTCTTTAAGAGGCTCCCCTGTCCTCCACTCGTTACCTGTATTAATGGCACCTGTTTGAACTTGTTATCAGTATAAAAGACACCTGTCCACAACCTCAAACAGTCACACTCCAAACTCCACTATGGCCAAGACCAAAGAGCTGTCAAAGGAACCAGAAACAAAATTGTAGACCTGCACCAGGCTGGGAAGACTGAATCTGCAATAGGTAAGCAGCTTGGTTTGAAGAAATCAACTGTGGGAGCAATTATTATGAAATGGAAGACATACAAGACCACTGATAATCTCCCTCGATCTGGGGCTCCACGCAAGATCTCACCCCGTGGGGTCAAACTGATCACAAGAACGGTGAGCAAAAATCCCAGAACCACACGGGGGGACCTAGTGAATGACCTGCAGAGAGCTGGGACCAAAGTAACAAAGCCTACCATCAGTAACACACTACGCCGCCGGGGACTCAAATCCTGCAGTGCCAGACGTGTCCCCCTGCTTAAGCCAGTACATGTCCAGGCCCGTCTGAAGTTTGCTAGAGTGCATTTGGATGATCCAGAAGAGGATTGGGAGAATGTCATATGGTCAGATGAAACCAAAATATAACTTTTTGGTAAAAACTCAACTTGTCGTGTTTGGAGGACAAAGAATGCTGAGTTGCATCCAAAGAACACCATTGTGACACTCTGGCTCTATGGACGTTTATATTGAGCCAGGGTTGTTCATTTTCATGTGTTTGGGTGTATTTCATTTGGTGGTGTTGGGGATGGGTGAGTTTCATTTTGTTTGTGTCATGTGGTGATTGGTCGATGACTCCCAATCGGAGGTAACGAGTGTCAGCTGTCGGCTCGTTATCTCTGATTGGGAGCCATATATATTCTGTGTGTTTTCTCCTTTGTGTTGTGGGTTATTGTTTCTTTGTTGCTGTTTGTCGTATTTCAGTATAGAACTTCACGTATCGTCTTTTGTTGTTTTTCGTGGTTGCTTTGATTAATAAAGTCATCATGTTCACTCGCAACGCTGCGCATTGGTCCAATCCTTCAGACGATCGTGACAGAATAACCCACCACAAGAGGACCAAGCGGCGTAACAAGCGGCAACAGGACCTACCTACGCAGGATTTATGGACGCCTCCTAAGGATTTTTGGACATGGGAGGAGATTCGGGCTGGAAAGGGTCCTTGGGCACAACCGGAGGAACATCATCGCCCTCGTGAAGAGCTGGAGGCAGCTGCAGCCGAGAGGAGGTGGTATGAGGAGGAATATCACCGCCCTCGTGAAGAGCTGGAGGCAGCTGCAGCCGAGAGGAGGTGGTATGAAGAGGAAGCGCGGAGTCGAGGCTGGAAGCCCGTGGTTACTCCCCAAAAATTTTTTGGGGGGGGGCACATGGCTTGGGCGCCTGGGCAGCAGGAGGCTGCCACAGGGAGAAAAGGAGAGAAGGCTATCGGATTACGGGAGCCATTGGCGAGTAGAGGGAGGGAAGTTGTTGTGGCACGGCATGAGAGACTGAAGTGTGTTCCCAGTCTGGTCCGGTCCGTTCTTGATCCCCAGTTAAGGCCAGTGGTGGGTGTTCCCGGTACGGTCCGGCCTGTTCCTACTCCACGCACCAGGTCCACGATGTGCGTCGCCAGCCGGCCTGAACTGGCCGTCTGCCCAACGGCGCCTGAACTGCCCGTCTGCCATGAGCCTTCAGAGCCGTCCGCCAGATCGGAGCCGCTAGAGCCTTCCGCCAGACAGGAGCCGCTAGAGCCTTCCGCCAGACAGAATCATACACCTGCTATGGAATCAGCAGGAGCCGACGCAGCCCATACTAGACTGGAAGCTCAGGTTCGGAACCAGAAAGAGCAGCTCCTGCAGATGGGAGCCGCCCTGCTGGAGGTGATGACTGCTATCCGAGGCTGGGGTCCGCCTCCACCGCCAGCCTCCCAGCCAGCACCATCAGCCAGCCATGAGCAGCCAGATCCGTCAGCCAGCCATGAGCAGCCAGATCCGTCAGCCAGCCATGAGCAGCCAGATCCGTCAGCCAGCCATGAGCAGCCAGACCCGTCAGCCAGCCATGAGCAGCCAGATCCGTCAGCCAGCTATGAGCAGCCAGATCCGTCAGCCAGCCATGAGCAGCCAGATCCGTCAGCCAGCCATGAGCAGCCAGATCCGTCAGCCAGCCATGAGCAGCCAGATCCGTCAGCCAGCCATGAGCAACCAGATCCGTCAGCCAGCCATGAGCAGCCAGACCCGTCAGCCAGCCATGAGCAGCCAGACCCGTCAGCCAGCCATGAGCAGCCAGATCCGTCAGCCAGCCATGAGCAGCCAGATCCGTCAGCCAGCCATGAGCAGCCAGATCCGTCAGCCAGCCATGAGCAGCCAGATCCGTCAGCCAGCCATGAGCAGCCAGATCCGTCAGCCCGCCAGGATCCGCCAGATCCGTCAGCCAGCCAGGATCCGCCAGAGCCGTCCTGCCAGGATCCGCCAGAGCCGTCCAGCCAGGATCCGCCAGAGCTGTCCAGCCAGGATCCGCCAGAACCGTCTAGCCAGGATCCGCCAGAGCCGTCCAGCCAGGATCCGCCAGAGCCGTCCAGCAAGGATCCGCCAGAGCCGTCCAGCCAGGATCCGCCAGAGCCGTCCAGCCAGGATCCGCCAGAGCCGTCCAGCCAGGATCCGCCAGAGCCGTCCAGCCAGGATCCGCCAGAGCCGTCCCGCCAGGATCCGCCAGAGCCGTCCCGCCAGGATCCGCCAGAGCCGTCCCGCCAGGATCCGCCAGAGCCAGCCAGCCAGGATCCGCCATCTAGTCAGGTACTGCCCCTTAGCCCGGTGCTGCCCCTTAGTCCGGTGCTGCCCTTTAGCCCGGTGCTGCCCCTGAGTCCGGTGCTGCCCCTGAGTCCGGTGCTGCCCCTGAGTCCGGTGCTGCCCCTTAGCCCGGTGCTGCCCCTTAGCCCGGTACTGCCCCTTAGTCCTGTACTGCCCTTTAGTCCGGTACTGCCCCGTAGTCCGGTGCTGCCCCTTAGTCCGGTGCTGTCCCTTAGCCCGGTGCTGCCCCTTATCCCGGTGCTGCCCCTTAGGCCGATGCTGCCCCTTAGTCCGGGGTTGCCCCTTAGTCCAGGTGGGGTTAGGTGGAGGGTGGTCATTGGGAGGAGGCTACCGAAGCAGGTTGTGACTGTGGTGGGGTGGGGATCACGACCGGGGCCAGAGCCGCCACCATGGACAGACGCCCACCCAGACCCTCCCCTAGTCCTGATGTTGGTGCGCCCGGAGTTCGCACCTTTAGGGGGGGGTACTGTGACACTCTGGCTCAATGGACGTTTATATTGAGCCAGGGTTGTTCATTTTCATGTGTTTGGGTGTATTTCATTTGGTGGTGTTGGGGATGGGTGAGTTTCATTTTGTTTGTGTCATGTGGTGATTGGTCGATGACTCCCAATCGGAGGTAACGAGTGTCAGCTGTCGGCTCGTTATCTCTGATTGGGAGCCATATATATTCTGTGTGTTTTCTCCTTTGTGTTGTGGGTTATTGTTTCTTTGTTGCTGTTTGTCGTATTTCAGTATAGAACTTCACGTATCGTCTTTTGTTGTTTTTCGTGGTTGCTTTGATTAATAAAGTCATCATGTTCACTCGCAACGCTGCGCATTGGTCCAATCCTTCAGACGATCGTGACAACCATACCTACTGTGAAGCATGGGGGTGGAAACATCATGCTTTGGGGCTGTTTTTCTGCAAAGGGACAAGGACGACTGATCCGTGTAAAGGAAAGAATGAATGGGGCCATGTATCGTGAGATTTTGAGTGAAAACCTCCTTCCATCAGCAAGGGCATTGAAGATGAAACGTGGCTGGGTCTTTCAGCATGACAATGATCCCAAACACACCGCCCGGGCAACAAAGGAGTGGCTTCGTAAGAAGCACTTCAAGGTCCTGGAGTGGCCTAGCCAGTCTCCAGATCTCAACCCCATAGAAAATCTTTGGAGGGAGTTGAAAGTCCGTGTTGCCCAGCGACAGCCCCAAAACATCACTGCTCTAGAGGAGATCTGCATGGAGGAATGGGCCAAAATACCAGCAACAGTGTGTGAAAACCTTGTGAAGACTTACAGAAAACGTTTGACCTGTGTCATTGCCAACAAAGGGTATATAACAAAGTATTGAGTAACTTTTGTTATTGACCAAATACTTATTTTCCACCATAATTTGCAAATAAATTCATTAAAAATCCTACAATGTGATTTTCTGGATTTTTTTTCTTCTCATTTTCTCTGTCATAGTTGACCTATGATGAAAATTACAGGCCTCTCATCTTTTTAAGTGGGAGAACTTGCACAGTTGGTGGCTGACTAAATACTTTTTTCCCCCACTGTGTTTATATATATATATATATATATATATATATATATATATATATATACACACACACACACACACACACACTGCATCTCACAAAAGTGAGTACACCCCTCACATTTTTGTAAATATTTGAGTATATCTTTTCATGCGACATCACTGAAGAAATGACACTTTGCTACAATGTAAAGTATTGAGTGTACAGTTTGTATAACAGTGTAAATTTGCTGTCCCCTCAAAATAACACAACACACAGCCATTAATGTCTAAATCGCTGGCAACAAAAGTGAGTACACCCCTAAGTGAAAATGTCCAAATTGGGCCCAAAGTGTCAATATTTTGTGTGGCCACCATCATTTTCCAGCACTGCCTTAACCCTCTTGGGCATGGAGTTCACCAGAGCTTCACGGGTTGCCACTGGAGTCCTCTTCCACTCCGCCATGACGACATCACGGAGCTGGTGGATGTTAGAGACCTTGCACTCCTTCACCTTCCGTTTGAGGATACCCCACAGATACTCAATAGGGTTTAGGTCTGGAGACATGCTTGGCCAGTCCATCACCTTTACCCTCAGCTTCTTTAGCAAGGCAGTGGTCGTCTTTGAGGTGTGTTTGGGGTCGTTATTATGTTGGAATACTGCCCTGCGGCTCAGTCTCCGAAGGGAGGGGATCATGCTCTGCTTCAGTATGTCACAGTACATGTTGGCAGTAATGGTTCCCTCAATGAACTGTAGCTCCCCAGTGCCGACAGCACTCATGCAGCCCCAGACCATGACACTCCCACCACCATGTTTGACTGTAGGCAAGACACTTGTCTTTGTACTCCTCACCTGGTTGCCGCCACACACGCTTGACACCATCTGAACCCAATAAGTTTATCTTGGTCTCATCAGACCCACAGGACATGGTTCCAGTAATCCATGTCCTGTGTCTGCTTGTCTTCAGCAAACTGTTTGCGGGATTTCTTGTGCATCATCTCTGAAGCTGGAGACTCTTATCTCCCTCACTAAATGTAAGTGTCAGTTGTCAGAGCATCTTACCGATCACTGCACATGTACACAGCCCATTCTGAAATTAGCCCACCCAACTACCTCATCCCCATATTGTTATTTATTTTGCACCCCAGTATCTCTATTTTCACATCTTTTGCACATCTATCATTCCAGTGTTAATACGAAAATGTAACTATTTTGCACTATAGCCTATTTATTGCCTTACCTCCATAACTTGCTACATTTGCACACACTGAATATATATTTTTTCTGTTTGTATTTTTGACTTTATGTATTTTTTTACCCCATATGTAACTCTGTGTTGTTGTTTTTAATCGCACTGCTTTGCTTTATCTTGGCCAGGTCGCAGTTGTAAATGAGAACTTGTTCTCAACTGGCTTACCTGGCTAAATAAAGGTTAAATAAACCTGGTTAAATAAAGGTGAAATAAACCTGGTTAAATAAAGGTTAAATAAAAAAAAATAATACAATTATTTATAAGAGGCTCCCTTCTGGGACGACAGCCATGCAGACCAATTTGATGCAGTGTGCGGCGTATGGTCATCTTTGTGTAGAGCAACAATTCTTTTTTTCAGATCCTCAGAGAGTTCTTTGCCATGAGGTGCCATGTTGAACTTCCAGTGACCAGTATGAGGGAGTGTGAGAGCGATGACACCAAATTTAACACACCTGCTCCCCATTCACACCTGAGACCTTGTAACACTAACGAGTCACATGACACCGGGGAGGGAAAATGGCTAATTGGGCCCAATTTGGACATTTTCACTTAGGGGTGTACTCACTTTTGTTGCCAGCGGTTTAGACATTAATGGCTGTGTGTTGAGTTATTTTGAGGGGACAGCAAATTTACACTGTTATACAAGCTGTACATTGTAGCAAAGTATCATTTCTTCAGTGTGTCACATGAAAAGATATACTCAAATATTTGCAAAAATGTGAGGGGTGTACTCACTTTTGTGAGATACTGTATATACATATTTTAAAAATATATATATATTTCCCTTTATTACTTTCCAACCCCACCACCCCTTCCCTAATTGGAGTAAACTAGTGAACAACAACGCTTAGGCCTCTACTTCCAGCTTATACATACTATATACATTTTATGGACACAGTCAATTTTACTGTAATTCTATTTTGTTTGTTTTTACTCCTGAACTTCCTCTACCCTCAACCTCTCCGATCATTTTCATGATGTCCATCCGGTTTGCTTCTATATGCCATATCTTTCCAAATGTGCTCTTTCACAAAAGCGCTCAACCTATAACCTATATACTTATTATGGACACCATATGCTTTACATTAGTTATCTTGTTGTTATTAGTTGTTGTTAGTTGTTATTAGTCC